>NW_023605194.1:48687662-48964211 GCF_014898055.3 Talpa occidentalis | reverse complement strand
AATTCATCTTCATCTGTAGGGTAGGGTGACATCAGTGTCTGGCAGCACATTTTCCAAACTCCATATCACTCAGACTTAAAGACTGCAGCATGTAGGATATTAGTTCAAATTTATATTTTGGGAAAAAAAAAGGATCAGTGAAACACAATTCTACCAAGGATAGCCTTACTTTCTGTGGGCAAATTCACATCTGCATGCCTAAATTCCTCACTCAGACTTGTCTCTATTAGTATAATGAAAGTGTCTTAATATAAAGAATGTTCTAGAATGCTCTAGTTTAATTCTAAGTAGGTCCTGACTGTCCTGATTGTACACTTCTTGTCACCTAATAATCATACATTTTGAAATAAAGAGTTGGAATCCATCCCAAGGAACAGGATAAGGTACTGGAAGCTTTAAACTATCAGTTTGTCCCTTCTTCATTCTTTCATGAAAACAACATTTTTCTATCAAAAACCAGTGACAAGTGTTAAGAAGCAAATAAATCTTATCAATTATGAGTAGAATGATGAGCTCCATATCCTTTTACTTATTTGCTCTTATTTAGACAAGATTTTAGTTGGACCTCCAATGGAAAATAAAGAAAGCCTAAGGAATACATTCAAGCTCTTGCCATTTAATATGATCGATATGACAGAGCATGCTTAATGAATTCTTTACTCTGATATTCTGGGGAATTTTTAAGACAAGGCATATTGAGAAAGCTGGAAATAACGCCTGCCAAAGCATTGCTTCCCAAAAAGGTTTTTACATATCAGGAGATAACCCTGATGCTAATTTTATCATGAGAGCAAGATGAAAAAATGAGTGTAAGATGTTAATTGCCAGTGGAAGAAAATAAACTCTGAAACCAGTGGTGTGGGTGCTGAGAGGGTCTTGGATTCAGATCCATGCTTTGTATTTACTAGCCCTTGAGTAAGGGCTACTTAACCTTTCTTGGCCTAAATTACCTCCTCTATAAGAGGAGAATAATGTAAGTAACTGCCTCAGAGTTTTATGATGAGATTTAAGACAAAAGATTTATGAAAAGATAACCAGCACAAACCTCAATTCTCAATATGCCTTAACTACGGTTGACATCATTATTTCTGCTGTTTATTAGGAAAAGAAAAATTCTGGCCCAAAAATGTATTACTGTGACTAGCAAGCATTCTTCCTTTCCTTGATCCTTTCAACTCAGTTCCCTGATCCAGTTCCACTCAGATGTCACACAGGTGGAGTGTCTTGAAATGGGATATAAACAGCTCCTGCATTGGAGGAACTTGCCTCTTTCCCAGAATTCTGGAAACCAAAACAAAATAAAGCAGAAAGAAAACAGCAAGCGTTTTGTAAATCTTTTGGAATTGGTTCATACCACCTAGTGAGAATCTTCTTTAAAATTCTACTTTGTAGTTTTTTTAATGCCCTTTGAAGTTCATATAAAATCAATATGTAGAAATCAGCTTTATGAGTATTGAATTTCTACAAAACGTTTTTGTTTGGAATTCTAGTCTCATGAAGCACTGATCCATGCTTTTTATTACTATTAGAATAAATGGACATGGTACTTTATTATACTGTTGAGTAGTAGCTAAAAGACCATGAACAATCCAAATAATCCAGGAATGGCTGTCTTAAAGTCCTCTGGGAAGAAGAGGGATGGCTTGCTAAGAACCTTTAAAGACCAACAGGTGCTAAGAAATTTGTTTTGATCCATTAAATTTATATTGGCTTTACAGCTTTCAAGACTCTCCTGCTGTCTGCCATTGTTGTTGTCTAAAAGCCGCAGGCTGGAAATGATTAAGTTTTTATGCATATGTTAAGCGGGTAGATGATTAAAATGAGAACAAACAAGAAACTAGATGGTTCCCTGGCAAGTGCATTAATGCTGTTTAGGACTAGTTTTTTTTTTTTTTTGCTGTTGTTTGCTTTTTGGTTTTTGATAAGGACAAATACCGGAGAAATAGGATTCAAAGATTCTTGGGGACTTGGAAGAGATCTCTATTCCAGCCTACCCTACTTAGCTCTAAGTGAGAGGTCACAAAGGTATTCCTAACCTTACCTTCAATGTTACCTTTCCAGTACAAAGCCTTCCTCAGGAGGCAGGCTTTATTGGGGGAATGTAGTTGCAGATCCAAAGCAGTAAATAAAAGACAGGCTTCCTGGGGTGGTACTAAGTCAGAATAGGACTGTGCAAGGGAGGAGGTGGCATGAACAAGATAAACATTAAGTTCAGTATGGGTATAAATGTTTGAGTTTTTTTTAATGCACTGTGTAACTGGACCACAAGCTCCCACTATGGTAGCCTGTGATGTGCTGGATAAACCTTTGTTCTTCACTGCCTGTAACACTGCAAGATGCAGCTGTTTGGGCCCCGATGGCAGATGGTGGTCAAACACTTCCAAGAAACAGGACCAGATTTGCAAGAATCAAAACAGAGTTTTCGTTAATAGTTGAAATTCAGTATTGCCCCAAACACAAACTTTTAGAAAAGCAAAATTAAAAGAAACTGGAGAAACTAGATAAAAGCATTTTTTTCAAAGATATACTGGTACATAATCAGTGAATTGATGTTAAATCCTGCAAAACAATAATTTTAATTTAGATAGCTTTTGTTGTTGTTTTTCAATTTTTTTGGGGGGGGAGGTGCCCCATATCTGAGGATCTTAGGTGAATTTCTTGATTTGGAAAATGATTAGTATTATGTCCTAGTTTATACCATGTTGCGTTGGGCAACACCACACTAATAAAAACATGGGAGTCATGGAGCAGACTGCACAAGGCAGGATGCTGCTGAGAGCAAGATCCTGGCCGTTTATATTGATAGAGTAATCATTGCACATCAGCTACGTGTGTTAGGAGGACAGAGAGAATAGGATGGGTGAAACTCAGGAATGTTATCTAGGACTTGGGCGGGGGGCATGAGTCTGCTGAGCATGTTATCAGCTTGATGACCAAGTGTTGTAATCGAAACTAGACCCCAGACCCCCAGCCACGGTTCTAACCTTATCAACAAGGCATTCCACTGATCACCTTCTGGGGTCCCTTGTCTTACATTGGTCCTCACCCCTCAGGGCGTTCCCAATCATACCTCATGATGTGTGAGTTGGGAGTAAGCTTATGCATCCATCCTCAGGTCCCCGGGCTTTCCCAGTCATACCTCTTGATGCATACCCTTCCCAGAGTGATCAAGCTTTCTGCTCTTGATTGATATGAAAGGCACCTTGTAAGGTTTGGCTCATATGACTCTGTCTGGACAGCTCTGATCTTTGTATAGAAATGCAGAACTGCAGGTAACCATAATGGTGGCTGAACAGGCCACTTAAGTCTAGCAGCTGCTTAAGTCTAGCAGACCCACAGTACTGCAGACTGGGTAGCTTGAAAATAATAGAAAATAATTTCTCATTTCTGGAAGCCAGGAAATCTAAGATCAAGGTACCAGTATGTTTGAATTCTGTGAGCAAATTCTTCCTGGTTCATAGCTGGTGTCTTCACAGTGTTTTTCCTTGATAGAAGTGGTAAGGGATTTCTCTGAAAGCTCTTTTATAAGCAGCAGTAATTCCATTCATGAGGGCTCCCTCCCTCATAACCCAATCACCTCCCAAAGCCCCTACTTCCTAATACGATCACCTTTGAGGATTAAGATTCAGTCCATGAGTTTTGGGGGAACACATTAAAAGCATAACAGCGTATTTTTATCTTATAATTCTGCCTTTGAAGAGAGATCACCTGCAGTTAAACCAAAGTTTGGAAATATGAAAGATGAGAATTAACCAAATAAAGGTGTTAATTTTGGAGGAGAAATTCAAAGGCCAGAGTATGGAGTATAAATACATATAAAATATACTTTCAAATTGGCCATAGACATTATTGTTGAACTCAAAAATCGTAGGTTAAAAATTGGCCAATGCAACTCCATTTTTAGCCTTTCAGTTTACATAGAACTGTCCATATTGCTAATTTCAGGGTGTGACTGGTTGACATAAACTCTCAGGTATGCCCCATCTCCTAACCACAGTGATAGTTAAAGAAACTCAATTCAGGTCTGGCATTTACTGGAAATTATGGGAAAGGAGCTTTCTTGCCTCACTCATACCTGCCTTTGAGATGGTTGCTGTGATCTGAACATTTCAGTTCTCAAATTATTCCCTGGATGGGACTCAACAAAAAGGATAAAACTGATTCACACAAGGACTCAGACTTGAAAGCAGAACGTAATTTTTTTTTTTTTTTTAGCTTAACTGCACATTCTGATAATAAGAGTCTGTTATGGGACTAAACTTGCTCATTGTTATTGCTGACACCATCCCTAACTAGTTTTTTGAATAAATTCACTATTCATTTTTAAGGAAGTAGTGCAGTTTTAAAAGCTTAATAAATTCTGTTCTACTTTATATACCACTCGTTTCCATAAAGCACTGCTGCATTCTCTAATCAATTCTCATGTTACTCATGAAAGCATCAAATTTACCTTTCATGTGACATGTGAGGAAACTGGGCACTCAAGTCTTTGCTCTAAAACATGGGGGAAATCAGTGACTAGAAAAGAAAATAGTTTTTCACTTCAGTATCTATATATTTCAGAACAACTCAAATTTTTGGAAAGATCAAGTCATAAAACAAGCTACATCTGATTAGATGGGTGTCACAATAAAAGGAATGGTGTTCTTGGTTATTTACTATTTTGGGGCTCTGTGTTCTTATGGAAAACCTAAATAATGAAATTCTTCACTCCTGTCTTATTCTACTTCATTTCATTATAAGGTCTACTTCCTGTAATATTTTTAGGATTATGCAATTACTGATGAACTATTCAGAGGACACTCCAGAAATTTGTCAGTGGCTTGTTAACAAATTTGAACCAATGTTTAGACAGCTCTATTCAGTTCCTTCAAGCTTTCAAGACCTTTACAAATTGAAATAAATGACTAACTCTTTTATTCCACAACATATTTAAAATGTTTTGAAATCTGAAGTCCACATTTACATGCAAATTTTACATTTTAACTATGTTTTCTTTAGATTTTCTATAACTTATTATTTGGAATTATGTATTTTTTTATATTTGTATATTTGTTACTTTGCCAAATTACTTTGAAGTTGTAGTCACAAATGTGAAAAATTAGTGTGCTCCCTTGCATTCTTATGTATCTCATTTAATTGAGGTACCTCATAAATCCATACTTTTTAGCGTGCTTCTTTTCAGAGATTTTAAAAAAAAGGTTCAATTGTGATTATATTAGAAATGTTCACTGCAAGTAATTTGAAGAAGATGGCATCCTCCTCACTGAAAAAGCTAAGCACTGCATGTGGGAAAAGAGAATTTTATAACAGAAGCTGGAGCTGGAGAACAGAGCTGAATTAGAACTCCTCTTTGTTACTGATGGTTGCAAGGAACCATGTTTTTGCAAAGAATCAAAGAACCAGAGGATATTTGGAAGAGAGACATTTTATAATTTTGTTCCCAAAATGTAGAGAGGCTTACTTGAAAGTGTGCTGGCCATTGATTTGATATGACTGTACAACAAAGAAGACTTTTGATCCATATAGCATCATTAGAGTCTGTGATCCGATAATACTATTAGCAAAGAGTGTTTCGTTTGAGCAGACAATACAATTCTTCAGGCTGATGTTACTGTGACATCATGAAAGTAGTATCTTTAGTGAGAAGTAAAGAAAAATTTGTAAAAACAAGATGATAGTTTATTGGTCCCAAAGGATCTATACCCAAGGCATTGGGACTCTCAATGAACTGTTACATCAGGGTTCAGGGAAACACAATTCAAGCCTTTGGACCTTTTATTGGCTTAAAAGAAGCTTGAAAAATAGTCCTAGGATACTATGAAGAATATTCATCCAATTCATGACACTAAATTCTTAATGATTAAATGAAAATTAGCAAAAGATTCTGAATTAAGATCATAAAGTTGGGAAAAATTTTTGTCACGATTCAAGCACAAAATATGAATAAACAAAAGGAACCAAAGGGATGAAAAAAAACTGTTAAGGAAGAATACACATCCTTCCTATCACCACAGCCAGAAAGTCAGATTGATAAGGAATTGGCTAGTGGTAAATACTTTGTGAAAGAAGTCAAAAGAAAGTGGAAACAGTAAAGGCAAAACAAGCAGAAGCTCTTAGTAAGAGACAGACAGAAAGAAACAAAGCTTTTATGCCACCTAAAGAAAAACTAGTTGTGAATCCTAATGAAGCTTTTCCTGAAACTAAAATTGATGTGACTGCCATTAAGGAAAAGGTTAAGAACGCAAAAAATAAGAAACTAAGTGCTCTTAGAGCTGAAGAAATCAAGCTTAACATGGAAGTAGATGAAAAGAAAAAGAAGGAAGCAAAGTAACGTTCAAAAACAAACTTGGAAAACACATTTAGCTATCTTCTTTTGTAAACATTTTGAGTTATTAACTAGGGTATTAGTTGCCTTATCTGTGAGAAGTAATATTTTGATAAACTTTTTCCAAGTATTATTTTTGTTGTTGTTCTACACAACATTGTTTATGCAAACAGCTGTTCTTTTTAAATAGGAAGTATTCTATGTTTTTTTAAAAAATTATACCATGGGCCTCCCTGGTGGCACAAGGGGTTAAGCACAACCTCTGAGGCTGTCCACAGCCACTGCAGCGTGAGTTCAAACCCCTGCCAGGGAGCAGCCCACGTGGCTCAGCAGACCTCTCTTGACTCACTGATGCCTGCCTCAGCAGTGTATTTCCGTCAATCTGCCTGTTCTGTTCCCTAATCTGTCTCTAGTGAATCCTCACACCCACCACACTTTGGGCCTGTACACTAGAAAGTGACATCTATATCTTTGTATATATTGCACCTAGCCTATTCTGGGCAGATTTTGCCTAAGCATGATTTTCAGAATGATCTTTAGGTTGTTTATATATATTATGATATTTTGGGATGTGGCTGTTGTAAGTATTCATCAAATCTTATATCTGATGCCAATGGTTAGTCCTGAAATATAATCATTTCCCAACATCTGGTTTTGGGGAAAATTAATGCAGATTAAAAAAAATTAATGTTTACTTATACAGTTGACCCTTGAACAACTTAGATTTGAGCTGTGCAGGTCCACCTACACATGGAGTTTTTTCTATCATTGAGTTTCACATTCATGGATTACCAAACTTGGATGTAGAATCAACAGAGACAGAGGACTGACTATCAGGGGCTTAAGCTTACGTGTAGCTTGGTATACATGGGGGTCCTGAAACCAATCCCCCACATACCAAGGGATGACTGTTAAATTTTGAGGGAGTCAAAACTTATACACAGTGCCTCTGAGTTCTATGTTGCTCAAGGGTCAAATATATGTCTATTCCATATTTGGACCCACAAAGAAATATATAACTAACCTTTTTCAGATTAAAATAATGTAGAAATTTTGCCAATTTTAGTTAAAAAATTTGAAATCATCCTTAAAATCATTTTTATTTTCAGCAGGAAATATACCAAGGCATTATTGTATTACTAAATAAACAAGTAGAAAGCCATAAAGATTAACGATTTTAGAGCAATTTTATTTTTTCTGAAAAGCAACAGAAATGTTTCCAAATGTTAACTACTTAGGGTATAGGACAAGACCTCACAAGGAATGAAATCTCTAATGGTGCCAGTCATTTCTGTGACTACATTCTAATAGATGATTATTTGAGCTGAGACTTTTTTTAGTCAAGTGAGCAAGATTAGTTCGGAGCCACTGTTGACTGTTGGGGGTAATAGAGGGCTTGTGTTTAGAACATGTGCAAGGGAAAGATGAGAGAAAACCTGTCTCCACTTATAGAAACCTCTAAAGCTTTTAGGTATGTGGTGGTAATGTGACTTATATAAAAAAAATCCAAGACCTCTTTTAAAATATCCTTCAAAAAAGGATATTTGTTGTTCTAGTGCTGGTGTAGGGAGGAGGCACATCATTGGTAGAAATGTGAATTGTTGTAATCTTTTAAAAAATTAAAAATGATTATCCTTTTATCCAGGAATCTGATTTTTAGAAATTTATATTACAACTATAATGGCCAGTAAGGATAAGTGTGTTTACTACAGGAAATATCTGAAAAGATCTTAATGTCTAGCTTAAAAATAATGGTTGAATAAATGATGAGTTAAAAATACTAGGAATTGCTATATTGATACTCAAAAGTCCATTAAATGTATACATATTCAGCTATTTATGATATACTAAGTGAAAAAAGTAAGCTTCAAATTAATATGTATACCACAATCTTTTTATTGCTAAAAGTGAACAAATCCTATATAAATATATAAGCTGGTCTATGTTTATTTATGACTATTGAAAAGATATGGAAAGATTTTGTTGGCTACTTCATGGGTGTGGGATTGAGTATGTGAGAAAGAGATTGTAGTAGCTTTCTTATATACTTCTGTATTGCAATGAATATGTATAAATAAAAAATGAAAATAATAAGTAGGTGGGAAGCAGAAACTGCATAAAAGGTCCTAGTTATTATTTTGTTTCACACACGTTAGTCTTCTAGGAATTCCTGTGATTTTTGAATTCTGGTAAACATTAGCACATGAAGCATTTTAGGACTGCAGAGTGACCAAAAAATGGAATAATGCACATAGCTTTAGATATTCCCCGATGTCTGGATACTTCACATAGCTGAGATATTTTGGGTAGGGGATAAATACAACACAATACTCACCTCCCCATTACACTCTGTAGTACAAAAAGAGAATTCTGATCAGCTCCCTAATAGTTTGATCTTGGAGTGAGAGGATGATGTGAATATATTAATAATCAAAATTAACTAAATCATGATGAACAAATCTGTTATAGGTTGAATTGTGTCCCCTCCAAAATGGATACATATATTTTTTCATTTATTTTTTTTTAAATTAATGTTCATTTACAGCACTGTATATGTTTCAGGAGTACAGGTTCACACCTCTTCAAATGAATGTTGCTATACCACTCCCTCCACCAATGTACCAATAGCCCTCCACCACAGCCCACTGGGATATTTCCACCCATTGTTCTCCCCCATCTCATTGTGAACCTCATTTCTGCAGTTGGAATACAAAGATTTGCTTTTGTTTCTTCCTTTGCTTTGTTTCTTTGTATTCCTGATGAGAGAAATCATCTGTTTCAAGTATTTGTCCTTCTGATTTATTTGCTTAGCACAATCCCCTTCAACTCTGTCCATGTTGCTGCAAATGGCAAGATTTCATCTCTAAAAAGATATATAATTATATATATAATAAAGTAAATATCAAAATCAACAGGAAACTATAAACCAGAGACATTCTACAGGGGAGGAGAGGGGAGAAGGATCAAAACAGGGGTGGGCATTGCACAGGGAACCATGGTAATGTGCACAGGTGAATTGGTGGTGGGAGTTTCACAGGGACTATAACCAAGATGAGAAAGCATACATTGTACGAAAATGAAGAATAATGTAAAAATATATAAAATAAATACATAAATAAACAAAGAAAAAAGATATATTGAAGTACTAACTTGCAGTCCTGGTGAATGTTAAATTATTATTTTTTTTAAAAGATTTCTTTATTTATTTATACAAGCACTGGGTACAGTCAGAAGCATGGGAGGGTGAGAGGATTCACCAGAGCCAGAGCGGAGAACAGAACAGGCAGAAAGACCGAAGTACACTGCTGAGGGGAGTAGCGGGTGGCAGGAGAGGTCTGTGCACCATGCGGGACGGGACCCTCCTCCGGTGGCCAGGGAGCAGCCGGGGATCGAACCGGCGCCGCAGAGGCCGCGGGCAGCTTCGCAACCCAGCGCTCAACCGCTGCGCCACCGGGGAGGCCCTATTAGAAAGTTTTGTAAGATACAGGTTTGCTAAAATCTTCAGCAAGAATCAAATCGATTGACAGTATAATTTCCTAATATTTTATAATCAGTTTGCCATCCAAGTATTTTAATGTTATTTTCCTGAACCAAAGTCTGTTCATACTTTCCACCATTGGGAAGAGTTTTTCTTTTTAGGCAGGCAGCAGTGAGGCACAGAGTGGCGAGGAGAAAAATCTTAAGCATCCTGACTGTCAAATGGGTGGGTGAAGAGGTATCAGTGCAGTTTTAGAGGGATACAGGATTTTCCTAAAAGTAACCATTATTACCTGTTAAAAATGTTAACTTTGCATTTTAGTTAATGGAGCAAAAATATATTCTATAATATTATTGTAGTTTTCATTTAGTGTAAGTATTGCTATTTTTTTGTTTGCTTATTTGAGCACTTAAAGCCAGGGTAATGCATGCTTTCTCTTGATAGTATTTCTGAAATTTAAATGCACTAACAAGTAATTCAGTAATGAAATGGTCATAATTATATAAATATGGTTTTGGGCTAGGAGTGGTTGTTATCAAACTGGTAATCAGGTTATTTGTTAAAGTGCTTCTTACGAGACAGTACAGAAGATTGAAGGCTGCAGAGTTGTGCAGACAACATCCTGGTTATGTGCACTTTATATGTCGCTCCCCTGGCAGAAGGTGAAAAAGCCAGGGAAATAAGCACAGGTGCTGTGTGGCAGTGAGAGTAAATTCCACTAAGTGGAGGGGAAGCATGCTACTTTAATATTATCTGATGGACCAATTTAGTCCTCAGGGCTCTATCCTTATCCACTTAGAGACTAAAATAGGCCACCCATGAGGAATACATTTGTAGTCTCAATTTTTGTGAATATAGAATTTTTTGCAGACTGCTGGATTTCTTCCAAGTCATATTTCTTCCCAAAGTCACAAGTCACGTAAGCATAGCTTCAGGCCATACAAATGAACCCAAATAACCTCAAGAGTATTTTAGTAGCATCACTAACAAGGTGAATACAAAGTTCTTTGTGATGTGATTCAGAGGACCAAAGGGGGTCAAAAAATCTGGAAGAAAAGCAAACAGTCTGCTATCCTTTCAATCGTCAGTCTGTCAGTCTGTCTCTTTTGTTCTCTTCTGCCTTTAAATAGTTGATACACACTGTATCTTTTTCCTTCTCACCTGCTTATCACCAAAATGTGACTTTTGTTCCTATTGCTTTACGGAAATCTTTATGTCAGTGGACTAAATGGTGGTCTAGTTCTCAATCCTATGATTTTTTTCTCAGTCTTTTTTTTTTTTCCTGACTTACTATATCATTTGGTACTTTCATTACCACTTATCAAATTTTTCTTCTCTTTCACCTCCCATAACATGGACTAAGCTCAACCTCTCATTTATCTATCACTGCTATCTCACCTCCTCCAGTCCTCAGATGTAGGATCTCTCAGTGGTGCTGCTCTACTCAGGGATCTGCTAGAAACAGATGTGAGGTAGTAGAAGAGAATAGACCTATAGTTAGATGGCTTCAATAATTCTGACTTTGAAACTTGAAATATGAGAGAGAGAGAGAGAGAGAGAGAGAGAGAGAGAGAGAGAGAGACAGACAGAGAGAGAGAGAGGGAGAGAGACAGAGAGAGATTGACAGAGAGAGGAAATGAGAGAGAGAGAGAGAGAGAGAGAGAGAGAGAGTTAAATAATGTAACTATTCCATTCACCATTTCTCTCCATAAGCACACTGAGGAGTGCGGAAGCGATCTGTCCAACTTTTACCCTTTAATTCAATGTGTGCTCAGTGATCTCTCACACTGTAAGCATCTCTCAGTGCTGAGAGTAGTCCCAGTCTTCCCAGTGCCTAAATGATCAGGAAGTATTTCTCTCTTTCAAATTTATTTATTTTCCAATCATTTACATAACTATATAATTGGGCAAGACAACATCACACTTCCATATGTGCACATGCTCCCTTCACCCTCCACCACTGTTCCAGGACCCCATCCCCTGCACTCCAATGTCCCCTCTCTCCTCCCCCCTCTCATTCCCTCTAGTCACTAGTATGTTTTTCACTGAGTCTAGGAATTATTTTTGTTGTTTTGCCAGTTTGTTTTCTTTGGTTATTTATGTTCCACAAATGAGTAAAGTTATCTAGAAACTTTTTCACTTTCTGACTTATTTGACTTAGCATAATCACCTCAAGATCCATCCATTTTTTTCCCCATAAAGAAACTATTTCACCTTTTTAAACAACCGCTGAGTAATAAATAGCCCATTGAGCATATATATTCAACATTTTCTTTATCCAGTTGTATGTTGATGGGCATTTTGATTGGTTCCATAATTTGCTATTGTGAATAATGCTGCTATGAACCTAGGAGTGCATAAAACTTTACCTATTATTGTTTTTTTAATAATTTTTAAAAAAGATTCAATAATTTATGCATACAAAAACTGGGGTACAGTCCAGAGGTGCGGGGGGTGAGAGGATTCACCAGAGAGTGTGGGGAACAGAACAGGCAGATTGACTGAAATACACCGCTGAGGGGATCAGCGGGCAAGTCAGGAGAGGTCTGCTGCGCCATGTGGGTCACCTCCCTGGCCATCTGGGGATTGAACTCATGCTGCAATGGCTGCAGATAGCGTCATAGTGCTGCATCTTAATGCTTTGCACCACCGGGAGGCCTGGCCCCTTACCTATTATTGTTCTCCTATTGTTTGGATAAATACCTAGCAGTTGGGTGTTACTGGATGATATGTTACTTCCATTTTTTTTTTTTTTTTTGAGGAATCTCTGTACACTTTTCCATAGGCTGCACCAAATTACTTTCCTACCAACAGTGCGTGAGGTTTCCCTTTCCTCCACACCCTCATCAACACTTGTTTCCATACTTTTTGATAGGGCCTTTCTCACAGGGGTAAGGTGATATCTCATTGCGGTTTTAATTTACATTTCCCTTATAATCAGTGTAATTAAGTATTTTTTATGTGCCTAACGGCCAAGTGAATGTCTTGAACTCTTGATAGTTTTAATACTATATATCTTGGTGATGGTCTCATTGCATTTTCACAACTAGGTATTCTTTTAGCCAATGAAATTGTTATATAGTTACTTCTCCAGATGTGGGGAATTTTCCTTTATTGTATATTTCCATAAGCTTTCTGTTTCCACAATCCCTATTTCTACCCCTTCTGAGATACCCAGTATCCCACTAACCTTGTCTTTCCTAATGGAGTCAGGTAGTTCTTGAAGAACATTTTCATTTTTTTTGGTACATCTTATTTACCTCTCTTTTTTGGGTCTTTGTTCATTTCCATCTTTGAGATCACTAACTCATTCCTCCATTTGCTATTTTATTTTACTTCATTAGCTTTCTCTAGAAATCTTGATCTTATTTATTTATTGAGCTTCTTATATGTCAAATCATTTATTTTCTTATTTAATGTTTCAATTTTTAGCATTTTTTTCTTGGTTTTATTTGGAACCTTTAAAATTATTATTCTATATTCTTTGATTAGTTTTTCTAAGTTATCTTATATTACTTTGGCTTACCTTGAGTTTTCTTCCAGCTCAATGAGTTTTTGAACAGCACACAGCAGGTCTCTCTTTCTGATCTCCCAGCAAGGAGAGACTTCAAACATTTGTAAAGTTGGTGGCCAGTTTTTCTACAACTAACCCAATGGCCATAGAGTCCATGGGCATGTAGATCTATACTCTCTCTTCATTGAAAATATTCCCTGTACCCAGCTCTTGTACTTCAGTCTGTGTCTAGCTCCAGCTTGTTCAGCTGCCTGGAGTGACTGTGACCCTTGCTTCAACTCCATTTTCCAATCACTGTTTGCTCACTCAGGGAACAACCTACTTCACTGCAAAATATCCATGTATTAGTCATGGGTTGCCAGAAATGACAAGGCAAAAGTTCCTCTGAGTGAAAATTAGTTTTTCCTGCTTATATTTAGGAGAAGTTTTTCAAATTCTCTGTATTCCACCATATTCTCTTTTTGTTAAATTAAAATGTGGTTCCTAAACTTCTCCATCTGGCATTCTATTAAATAGCAATCAGCTTCAAAGCTAGAGGAAAAACTGACTAGATTATATTTGTTGACTATCAGTACCATATTATCTTTGTTAAGATTTCCCCCATGGGTGCTTTTATATTCAAGATATTCATTCACTTTAACATCTGACCCCTGCAGAGATGAAATGTCACTGATCTTAGGTAAGTTACCTAATGTCTCTCTAGGTTGGCATAGCAATACCTTTCCTGCAGTTTTAATCATGTCATAATGTTCCCTTAAAATACAGCAAAACATACCAATGACCTAGAGAAACATTTTTTTTTTTGGTAACAATCTAAATTGTCTTAAATTTTAATATTTTGGAGCAACTTTAAATTTACAGACAAATTTCAAATATAATAAAAGGAATTCTTGTCTAACTCTTTCTCCAGATTCTCTATTAATGTTTTTCCATCTTTGCTTTCTCTGTTTTTATACATGTATGGTATAGCATGTACATATAATATACATATATGTGGAAAATGTATTTTATATACATTAAAATATACATATTATCTCTGTCTTCCTAATTCTGTCATCAACGATTTCTTATTGGTATGGTACAAATATTACCATCACAGGAATAACCAAACACTACAAATCAGGATTCTGATTTATTTTTTTCCCAGAGAGCTGGTTTTACCAGTATTACTACTACTTATATCATTAAATATAAATATTTCATGTCCCAAAGCATACAAACATCCTCTTACCTAATTACTATAGCATGACCAACATGAAGAAGTTTAGCACTGATATAATGTGACTGTGTAATTCAAGCCTGTATTAAATTTTATTAGTGATTCCAGTGAAGTCCTGTATAGCTATTGCCCCTCCTAGCTCACAATCCAATCAAATCTTACACATTATGTTTAGTTGCCATGTCTTCTGTAGTTTTAAAAATTTTTTACTTGAAGTAGTACCTTGTCCATTCTTTGTCACTATGGCCTTGATATTTTGAGAGAATGTAGACAATTTTCAGTTTCTCTAATATTTTATGGTTTAGCAGGGATATAATTTAAGGGACTATGTGTCCTTTGTGAATGATATTAGGAGGGAAATGGTGTTTGTCCTAATACTGGTATGTTAATTTGATCACTTAGTTAAGGGAGAGTACACAAGGTTTCTCCACTGTCAAGCTAATTATGTTTTCATTTGTAATTCATCCCTTAATTTTGGGAAGTACCTACAATTTGATAGAATGTAAAGCATTCCATTGCATGAAATAAGTGACTTAAGTGTTTTTTTTTTAAGATTTAGTTATTTATTTATACAAGCACTGGATACAGTCAGAAACACCGGAGGGTGAGAGGATTCACCAGAGCCAGAGCGGGGAACAGAACAGGCAGACTGACGAAATACACTGCTGAGTGGAGCAGCGGGCATGGCAGGAGAGGTCTGGTGCGCCATGTGGGACCCTCGCTGGCGGCCGGGGATCAAACCGGCGCTACAGAGGCTGCAGGCAGCTTCGCAGCCCAGCACTCAACCACTGACCCACCAGGGGAGGCCCAAGTGACTTAAGTTATGAAAAAACATAAAGGCTTTATGTTTTGAAAAATTAAATGTTACAGGTTTTTTTTGTTAAAGCAGAAACAAAAAGTTAAATTATTACAAAGTTTGAGCTGAATATGAAGAAGGGAAGGGTGAGAGAGAGAGAGAGAGAGAGAGAGAGAGAGAGAGAGAGAGAGAGAAAGAGAGAGAGAGAGAGAGAGAGAGAGAGAGACAGAGATATTGACTGACTGTGGTGGTGAAGTGGGGAGGATGCAGTGGAGACATTCCTGCCTCTACCACATGCCCAGTCTACTCTGAAGTTGCTGATGCTGCAAGCAATTCAGAGCAGTCTCTAAACTTCAGTTACCTTATCTATAAAACTAGGACACCAGTTTTTCCTTTCTGGGGAGAGTAGGGGAGATGAAGTTAGACAGTGATTGTAGCTAACATTTACTAAATGCTATGTATGTGCTGGGACTTCGCATGGGGTACGTCATTTAATCCTTCTATAAGTAAAGTGTAATCGTATCTTTTTTACAGATGAAATAAGTGTGGGAAAGCTCTGAGATGAGAAAGGTTAACTGACTTGCCCAAGTTAGTAAATGGGAGAGTCAGAATTTACATCTGGGTAGTTTGACTCTGGATTCCATGTCTTTCCTACTACATTCTTGCCTGATTGTCCCCAAAATGTGATTTTCTGACATTGGTTTTCATTTTGTATGCTTGTTAAATGTAGCATAATAGAATATGATGTGTCAGAGATGCACATTCAGGGTTAGATTAAAATTTTTAGAGGCTCCTTTATTAAAACCTACCATACTTTCCTTTCCTTTAAAAATATTTTTTTGATGTTTCTGCTTGCCTTATTATCTAAATAGGATTCCTCAGTCTTTCACTATTGAAGTTTTGGGCCAGGTAATTTCTTGTTTTGTATATTTTTTGATATTTACCAGCACCTCTGGCTTTTACTGACTAAACGCTAGTAGTACCCACACAGCAATCCTGATGACCCCAAATTTCTCCAAATACTGTAAAATGTCTCTGGGAGGGTAAAGACACCTCTGGTTGAGAACTCCACTGTAGGGCACTGTTAACTCTGCGGCTGGTTCATTCAGCACTGTTGACAGTTTAGTGGCTCTAGCCTTGGTAGTTGTATGACCCTAAGCAAGTTATAGCCACTCAGGGTCTAATTTCCTTTGCAATGAGCTTTATATTTCTGGACCTAAAATGGAGAAGAGGACATGGATATGGACTCATGTGGACTAAACTTAGAAGGCAATTAAAAAGTTTTTAGTTTTTCTCCAGTTGTTTGCTTATTTGAAATGGCCTGGGACTAGGGTCCGGTCGTGAGACTGTTCTACTCCTCCGTCTGCCAGGATGTCCTGCTTTGAGCCTCAGTTGTCACAGCCTTCAGGGAATTTCTCTGAATCTGAAGTCTCAAATGCAGATGCTGGCACGGCCAAACAGCAGTGTGGAATATGGAACCATATTGACAATAAGTACCAAGACCTATAGTGATCAGGTGGTCATGCCGAGGCTGCTAGAGGCTTTCATATCACATTTTTAAAACACAAAGGTGTATCTGGATTACATTTGGCCTGTGGATAGTGGATTAGAAGCCTCTGAACTAAAATGACCTCTAAGATTTCTTTCAGCAAGTCACTTCTTTTTTCTGCTAGTTGAAATATTCTTCAGCACTTTTCCCTATGAAGACCTGAAATTTTACCTGTCCAATCTGGAAAGGTCCAGAAAGCCTACACATTTAGTTATAATTCAACATTCCAACAGTCCCAGAAGGATTTCAAAGTTACAGCAAAATATGTTTGTTGTGTTGACCAAATGACTCTTGTGGTGAAAGTGTTTTATAAAAACTGTCAGTGAAAACACTTTCACGAGTTTATTCATTCATTTCCCCATGAACAGAAGCTATTTAGCACTCTTTGCTGCTTGAACTGTGCTGGCTTGATGCTTTCGTACATATTTGGTATTCCATGTAGGAAGAAAAATATTGTAGAGTGTACTATTAAACAAATTGTTTCATTTTTTGTCTAGGCCATTTTATTTTCTCAATAAGTTCTGAAATATCAAGCATCAAGTACAAATATTCAGATGCAGTGAAAGGAGAAAAGAGGACATATCTGTGGTATCCTCCACACAAGCCTTTACTAGAGATTGATGCCTGACTGCCAAAGCAGGAACCCAAGAGTTAATTTCAGAAAGCACTTAAAATCTGATATGAGAAATTTCTCTCTATAAAAAGAACAATATCCGGAGGCAGGCAATTATCTGCCGAAATGAAAACAGAAAGACAAGCCATAGGGTAACAGCTGAAACCTCAAAGAACAGAAATATTTATCAGTGGTAATTTTAAAATAAAATACATAAAATTAATCTCAAGGTCCTCTAGGATTTTCTCTTGATTTATTTTTCTCTTTGGCAAAAATTCTTACAGCCTGAGTTGTAGGAAATTTTACAAGTGATGCTGAAAACAAGGGCCCATCCTTTCTTTGCAATTAACAGGAAAAATTGTGAGATACTTTTTCGTGGTAGCCCAGATAGATTTATTCTGGTACACACTTACCTTTGTGGAATGAGTGCCCTTTGTGAATGCTAAAACCAAAGAGTAAAGGAATAAGGAAGCTATGACTAATCATGGGTAATTGCCATAAATTGGAGCTGCACACCAGGGTAGCAGGAATAATTACTTCTTGGGAGCTTATCGCCAGCAATTTTAAATCCAAGGGGACACCAGTGAGGTCAGATTTCTGTATACAAGCACAATGGCTGGTAACCAGAGTTAATGACTATTTGATGGCTACCAAATAAAGTCTGGGAGAGGGAGAACACTATTTCAATTCAGAAATCCCTTGAACTGCAGCTATTGAAGAATCTTTAGAGACCACATAATCCAATCACCTTTTAGCACAGAAAAGGAAACCATGGCTCCTAGTGGTAAAATTAGTTGGACAAGGCATTCAGCCTAGACTGCTGATCCCCTCCCAGTTATCCTTCTGGTTTTCAGTTTGCTTCTTAGGATGATCAATGCCTTTTCTGTTCAGACAGCATCATGGTAGGAATTCAGAACCTAATTACTTACTGAAATCAATCTGATATTGGTAACACTAAGATTGACATTCACTCCAAATCCTTTCTGTGTCAGTCATCTGACTACTAATTCAAGTGGCTGCACCCCTAACCCAAACATTTCACCAGGTAGACTTACTATAGCAGACAGAAGACTGAAGTTTATATTAAAGTGTGATTATTTTTCTGTCTTGAAAACATTCAGATCATAGCCTTTGGAACTTCGGAGGGTATTTATTTTATATTTTTATATTTACTTGGTTCTTGCCATCTCCCAGTCTGATCTTGGGATTCAGTGGGGGCTGATGACATTTACTTTTCCATCTAATCTGGAAGAGTCAGAGGTGCTCCCCTGATAATGCATGAAGCATTACAGTACACTGGGACTGCTGGATTCCTTTTCCTAATCTTATGAAATCTTACCAGTAATATACATAAAACATTAAGGACTCAAACCCTGCTTATAAACACTGGAAGTTTGTAATATAATGTGAGGCGTGCTTTAATCTTAAAAATGTAGCCTCTCTGGAAAAATTGAAAATCACTTGGTTATTTATATTGAATCATTGGAAAGTAGGATATGTTGAACATATTGGATAAATATCTACTGAAATTTAAATGTCTCACTGATTTATTTTAACCTTCTATTATAAGTTCTGAATTAAGGATTTTCATTTTTTATTATAATTATACAGTGCAGAATTATTGAGAGGTTTTCCTAAATTACTTTTAGAGATTATAAAATTATTACATGACATTAGAAAAATTTTGAAAATTCAATAAGCATATAAAGAAGAAGGAAATAAGAAGTCACCCAAAATATCATTTATTTTATTTTTTTTATATTTTATTTTATATAATTCTTACATCATTTTTCATTTTTGCACAATGTATGCATTTTCATTTTGGTTATATTCCCCGTGCAATTCCCACCCCCCTTATTTTGACCCTAATCCCTCCTTTTCCCCAGCCCTGTTAGTGTGCCTCTGGTTTATAGTTGCTTTTTGCTTTTGATTTTTTCTTTATTATAATTATCTTTTTCCTGGCCCCTTATTTAGGTTTTCTAAATTCCTGCGATGAGTGAGAACATCTGGTATTTTTCTTTTTCTTTCTGGCTTAAAATATCATCATTTAGAGGAAAACAAAGTAATAAGTTATCAACATGTTTTACCTAAGTTAATATGACAAGATTTTTGCCTGTTTTGGAGAGGAAATGTGTAAGAACTACAAAATACTATCAATATATGAAGCGATTATGGTAAAGAAAACCTAATTAATATATAACTCATCTAATTCACAGTATCTTATATAAGATTTAGGATGTTAGAGGCAGCTGTAAAAAGCTAAGTTACCAAGTAGAGTGAGGGAATAAAAGAAAAATAAATGTGGGAACACCAAATAGCGAAGACAGAGAGCATCAAAATAAGCCTTATGCTAGTCATAGGAGATCATATATTTGGTCCACATATTTTCACTCACTTGAAAACAGAAACTTGGCTTTCTAGTCATGATTCACAAAATCCATACTATGCAAAATCCATAAAATACATATTCTGTGAGGGTGTCTTAGATAACTTACTTATGATATATGTGATAACCTTGTCTTTAAAATGATCCGTTGGTAGAAATTGGTCTCTTACTAAGAAATAATTTTTGAAAATCAGTTCCATTGACAGTAGTGGTAGATGTTGGAGGCCAACATAATTTATCTAGGTACCATTTTCTCTGCTAGAAGGGATTAATTTCTAGAGCATGAAAGGCTAAACCACGCACAGTCTAAACTAGTATGTGAGACACCAGCAAATTATTATTAAAGAAAACAGTTTCTTTTTTTTTTTTTTTAAAGATTTATTTATTTATTTATATAAGCTCTGGGTACTGCCAGAAGCGCCGAAGGGTGAGAGAATTCACCAGAACTAGAGCGGGGAACAGAACAGGCAGGCTGACGAAATACACTGCTGAGGGGAGCAGCGGGTGCGGCAGGAGAGGTCTGTGCGCCCTGTAGGACCTGCGCTCGGTGGCTGGGGATGGAATAGGCGCACCAGGGGCTGCGGGCAGCTTCGCAGCCCAGTGCTCAACCGCTGTGCCAGCAGGGAGGCCCAAAGAAAACAGTTTCTAATGAAAGTATTCAATCAAAAAAAATCAGAAAAAGAATTTTACTTTTAGTATTCATTCATGCTTTATGTAATTTTCAAGAATGACTTATTTCAAGTTACATATTCCTGGAGGAGACACCATGATCTTCTCATTTCCTTTGATCTTTAAAGTGTTAATCTGGTCCTGATTCAGGTCATTCCGTAGATTATATAGAGAAAGGGGAATAGTTGTTTCCAAGGAATTGCTTTGAATGTTTTTCCTCTGGGTAAAGTTTTGACAAATGCTAAGCAATGAATTTAAGCTTACACTTCTGAAAAGTATCAAGAGTGTAGCTCTCATCAAATCCATATTCCCTAAAATACATCATGGCTGAGGACAAAACAGGTAAAAGGAAGGTCTCTGTTCCATCCATTCCTCAAATCTACCCCATCATGCCTTGCCTAAGACCTATCCAGATTTCACCTCTGCTCTAGAGCCTCAAGTATAACTGAGTAGAGCATGCCCACTGTTATTTTGCAATAAAAATATTCATGGCATGTTTAACTATAGATCTCAGATGGTGAATTTCATGTGTTAACTTGACTGGGCTGCAGGACTCCAAGATATCTGGTCAAACAACTGAATGTGTCTGAAAGAGTGTTTCTGGAATAGATTAGCTTTTGAATTGGTAGACTGATTGAATAAAGCTGATTGTCCTCCCCAAAGTGTGTAGGCATTATTTCAATTTGTTGAAGGCTAGAAGAACAAAAATGTAGAGGAAGCTTGAATTTGCTTGAGTGTTTGAGCTGGGATATCATATCACCAGTGCTTCTCAGGTCTACAGATTTAAATTGGCATTTACCCCACCAGGTATCCTGGATCTCTAGCTTTCAGAAGCCAGAAAGTGGAACTTTCCAAATTCCTTGATCTTGTGAGCCAATTTTGTATAGCAAATCTCATTGCATATATGCACATCTCCTTTTGGTTTCATTTCTCTGAAAAACCCTACCACAATACTCTACCCTATTACTGCTAAAATAAATGTCGTGTCACACCCATGGAACCCAATTGTAACTCCTAGGACCAATGTCTACTGTTAAGTGCCATTTACATTGGTGTCATAAAGGAGGGTCAATATATTTAATGAGAAAGTAAAGAATATTTGAGGCTAATGAATCACACTATTACTGGGGTTGGGAAGAATTAAGCAAGAAATGCATCCTGAAGAACAAGTTAATACATGTAGTATTACATTTTAAATATGATATTGTATGTTGAATGACTAAGTGGAGATAAAATGATCAGAGACTCTAAGCCTTCCCTGAATTTTCAAATGTGGATATGTATAGCAGTAGTACCAAATTAAAGGACAATATCTGGATTACTAGTTTATGGATATGTGTTTTTTAACTACACTCTGATCATGCAGAAAAAGCACAAGTTACCAAAACCTGTTCCAAGGGGCCGCCCTGGTTCCTAAGGGTTAAGTCTCAGTGCTATCACCACTGTGGTCTGAGTTCAATCCCAGCCAGGGAGCTAACCCACATGTGGCTCAGGAGACCTCTCCTGTCTTATCCACTGCTCCCCTTAGCAGTGTATTTGAGTAGATAGGCCTGTTCCATTCCCCACACTGTCTCTGGTGAATCCTTTCACCCCCCCCACCTCTGGCCTGCACCCCAGTTCTTCTATGCATAAATAAGTAAAATCTTCAAAAATAATAAAACCTGAGAAAAATCTAAAAATACTGATTCATTTTCTGGAATGAACATATCTTTCAATTGTCTTTCTTGTCACCTTTTGTTATGTTAAAAATAGTATTAGCATTCAAATAACAATGCAGGACCTTAAATAATTATTTGGGTATAGCTTATTTCAGAGAAGCCACCTGATACTTGTCGACAGAGATGGAAAATCATTTCTTCACAGAGAACTTTTTTTTTAAAGTTTTTAAATTTATTTTTTTCTGCATAGAAGAACTGGGATATAGGACAGATGTTGGGCTGGTGTGAGAGAATTCACCAGAGACAGAGTGGAGAGCAGAACATGTGTATTTACTGAAATACTCTGCTAAGGGGAGCAGCAGGGGAGACAGGAGAGGTCTGCTGTGCCATGTGTGTTGCTCCCTGACTGGGATCGAACTCAGGCCACAACAGTCATAGTGCTGATACTTAACCCCTAGGCTACCAGGGAGACCCTCTTCGCAGAGAACTTTATATTCATGATTCCAACATAAAAAGAGACATCATTTGCCAGAATATGACATAACACAAAACAGGCAAGTAGAGGAAAACAGTTTCCATTAGTAATCAAATTAGTCATGCAAATTTGATGCCACTTGTATTATTCATTGTCTTTGCTGATTTGGATTACTGCTGCCTGCTTAGTAAGTTAAACTAAAATGACAGCAGGGCAAGTATCTTTGGTCATTTGTCAGAATTAAAAAGAAAAAGGCAACACAACTGAGTGGTTAATTTGTTGCTATTTCGTCAAATCAATTAACTTGAAAAGATTCCATGGTCAAGGAATGACTTGTTTGCCAACTTGAAGTTTGCCATGTATGGCAGAGCAAGAGCAACTTTAGTGACGCAGTTCCATGGGTCATTTTATATTTAGCTCTGTAATTGGCTTTTCTTCTTTCCCTTTATAAATTGTATGAAATTCAGGACAACTCGGGCTGCTTACTCCTTTGCAGACTGGTTTCATAGATCAGAAACCCCAACCTAGGAGTGAAAATATATCTGTGCTTGGCTCATTATATTTGCTTACAGGGTCAGCCTTATCCCGAGGGAAGTTGATAGCCACTGATGTCTTTATGATTGAGGAAAAAAAAAAAGCAAGGAGGCGGGGAGGCGGCAAGAAAAGCTAAGTCTTTGTGTGCTTTTGTCTGTTAAAAAAAATTCTCTGAACCTCAATTTCCTCATTGTTATAATAGGGGTGAAGAGCCCTAATTTTAGGGTCATCTGGGGATAAAATGAAATCAGTAAGTTATTTACACAAAGAACATAATCACTAATGATTATTCAGATAACTTTCATCCCTTCTAATTGCTGGCCAGTCCTAGGAAGGACCATCTTTGACTGAAATGCCTCCTGGGAAGTACTTCACTTTAAGTCTGAGTGATCTTTTATTTCTCTGTGAGTTCGCTTATATGATCCTTTCAACACAGCAGCAGAGAGGAGAACCCAAGGATGAAGTTAGTGGCCCCAGGCGGGGTTCAGTATTTGGCCAATGTGATAACACTTTGACAAGAAAGAACAGAGCATCATGGAAGGACACAGAAAAAGGACTCCAGAAATTGACAGATGCTGCCTTTGATTTAGGAGGCAACAGGGCTATTTCTCAGGAGCAGAGACCTCCCTCTGTCATTGGACTGAAACCAGTACAAGACCAGAGGTAGAGTCAGAGGATCAGGCAGTACAGGGAGCCGAGACACGGGGGGAGGGTCTTAGATGTGAGTTGGGGTCAGGTAAATCAAGCCACTAGAACCCACAGTCTGTATTTTGGCTTGGGTATATTGAGAATAAGCTGCTTTGTAGACAGTGATGTAAATGGCAGAAGTTGCTCTTGGTCTTCCAGATATCTTACCTATGCAGTGCAGAAGAGTACAAGCCATGAAGATGGCAGCTTCCTTGGGAAGATAATTTTCTCTCATCTCTCAACAGGTATTGTACCACTTTTGTTCATGAATTGTTGTTCAGTTCCCTGGAATTACATCCAGGTTAAAATGCCATTTCCATCATGTTCTGTTAACTAGAAATCATTTAAACAAATCAGGTAACATCAATCATAGTTTTATTTTTTACTCAAATTAAGGATAATTCTCCGTATCTCTGCTCACAGAACTAAGAATGGATTTGAGTTTTTCAGCTCAATAACTGTGGCCGTTAGACAAATAATTTGGTTAGTAAAGTTTGTGAGTTGTTGCAGGGGCTCTGTAACAAGTAAAAGGAGGTGCTTATAGTTGATATTTTTCTTGGCATCCATCTTAGAGAGGTAAAGGGACATTTATTACTGAATTGGGAGGGGGGAAAAAGGAAGCCAGAAGGAACAGATTGGCAATCACAGAATATAAAAGGTAAGACATTCTTACAGTCTAAAGTATGTGTGTATATAAATTATATATGGAAGTGTTGTGTATATGCATACACACACCCCTTTTTTTAAAAATATTTATTTATTTATACATGAACCAGGATACAGGCCAGATCCGCAGAAGGGTGAGAGGATTCACCAGAGACAGAGCGGGGAACAGAACAGGCAGACTGATGAAATACACTGCTGAGGGGAGCAGCAGGCATGACAGGAGAGGTCTGCTGCGCCATGTGGGACCCTTGCCCGCCGGCCGGGATGGAACCGGCGCTGCAGAGACTGTGGACTGCTTCACAGAGGTGTGCTCAACCGCCTGCGCCACCAGGGGAGGCCCTCCTTCATTTTTTAACTTTCAGCACAGTGTTGGCATATAGTCACCAATTAGTAAATATTTATAGAATTAATTTCATCTCACTGACAAATAAAATATACATGTAGCCATAAAATGCTTACTTTATGCAGGTACTATTCTAAAAACTTTACATATCTTAATCCATTTCAGTCTCACAAAAATGCTACAAAGTAGATATTGTTACTGTCATCTCACATTGAAATCAAAGAAACTGAGGCAAAGAGAGGTGGAGTAACTTGTTCAAGACTGCACAGACAGTTGAAGGCATAAGAGGGATTCCATTCCAGGCAGTCTGGCTTTAGTGTCTGTGTTTTTAACTGTTACGCCATTATATGGAGATACAGAATTTGATGCTAGACTAATACAGAATAGGTCTGAAGGGGACCCCTGCAGTAGTTAAAGCCTATCAGTTTTTGAGAATCCAAATGAATAAAAATAAGTTTCTGGCTGTCTATTACTTCCTCTTGTGAAAACACGGAGATGTCAAGTGTGGTCAAATTTAAAATACAACCTGTGGGTCAGACACAAAATTCATTTTAGGATCCCTGGGGAGGCACTTCAAAAATTGATAGTCAATCTTCAGAGCAGCTAACCTGAGACTCCGTGAGGCTGCTGATATAAACCTACATGGCATAAGCCTACATGTGTAAAATGACCCTGAACTGGTATTTGCTGGGCACAGTGCTAGGTTACCTAAATGCATTGTGTCATTTAATGATCACACCAAAATCAAGAAGCCAATGCCATTCTAATTGTTTTTCAGATGGGGAAACTGAGACCCAATGAAATTAAATAACTTACCCAAGGTCACAGAGTTACTAAATAATAGAGCCTGAATTCCAAGCCAATTCTATCTGATGCTAAAGTCCAATCTCTTAAACACTGCCTCACTGGTTGTACGTGCATGCACACACATGCACGCACACACACACACAACATACACACTTAGAATTTATTTTGTATTACATTCCAGCTGGTACATTTTAATAAGTTTGGGAAGTGGAATACAAGAAGAAAATAAAGTATAAAAGGTAGTAATTTTTGATGACAGGAGAGAACTTATAGAATTAGTTCTTGTTAAGTTTTAAGTGAAACTCAGGTGTCATTTTTAGAGTAGTTAATGAAAATATGGCCTTAGCAAAGAGACTCTTGTGAGAATAACCTTTGGAAGTGACTCACATTTCTTCTGCTCATAAAAACCAAGTCTCCTAGAACCAGTTCAGTGCTTTGGGATTTAGAAGGCTGATAGAGGATAAGTGTTTTCAGATTCCTGGTTCTTCGAAAAACGGGTAACATTGAGGCATCTCAATATATTTTTTTAAATGAATACCTTCTCTGCAGAAGGAATCTGGTATAATACTGCACGGTAAGGTCTAATTTGGATCTGGGCACATTTCACTAAAGTTCCTGGATCCCAAAGCTGCTGTCTAAATAATTGTCCTAATTCTGTATGCATTTGGGGGCATCATCTAATGAGAAATTGAAAAATCTTATCCAGGTGAAGTTGTCCCACCCAACCTAATATAGGAATAGACTTTGCACATTCAGTGGAGGACCAAGCAATTACCCTGAACTTAAGCACATAGAAAACAAAACTGTAGGTATGAAAGATTGTTGAGTGAAATCTAGGGAATGACTGGGACACATCTGTGATACTTTGCAATAGACACCATTGCAAAATATCACAGGGCCCTTCTTTCAGAGATATGTCCTTTCTAGTTAATCACAGAGTGGTTTTCTGGGTGTGAGTCAGGCACGGATATAAGTGCTCAATGACTCAAAATAAGAGTGGATAATGCTGGGCATGAAATTCAGGAAATATTTTAGAGTTCATACTTTATTAATATACACTATTTTAGATCATTAAATCAATCTCAAGAGTTTTATTTAAAAAGTACTATTTTAAAATTAAGGAGTAAACTTTCAGTCTTTTTTCAAGTAGTTTCCTGTGTTTTAGACATCATCATCCCTCTCTTTCATGTCCAGATTTGTAAAATCTAATGATAATGCCTTTTCTATCTACCTTATAGGCTTCTTGCACCATTTAAAATAAGGTGACTGATGTAAAACTAATTAATAAAAATAAAAGTCATATGCAAATCCAGTTCACTAATTAGAACTAAATATTGAAAATAACTGATTTTAAAATAATTTCCTATTGTTTTGCAATTACTCCTACATATTTTTCCACTCTGATCGAATCACTTGTACCAAAATAATTGTTTTCAAAATCCCACAGCTGTAAAGTAGTAAAAAGTTATGACCAAATCAGTGTTTGCATAGAAGTAATCTGAGTGTCATGTTTCTCTTGTTCTAAATATTTAATTGGCCAACCTAATTTGAGAGAAATTGAAAAAATATCAGAGCACGATGCTGCGCTAATGTCTTGTGTGGAGTATTGTGGTAGCTGTGTCTGCAGAGAACCAACGTCTATATGTTTGAATAGGCAATGTTGTTCCCCAACAATATAATACACACAAACATTTCTAATGAAAAATACATAGGCTTATGAGGTGCATGTGCTAGAAACATTGCAGTTAGTGATTCAACACTCACGCCTCTGAAAAGTTTGTGGAATCCCTAAATGCATCTTAAGATTTTAAATTCTACATCTTCTAGCTGTTGCCACATTTAAAATTTTCCTTTTATTGCCCAGTTTTTTTAATTGAGGAATAGAAACTATGTATTTCTCCTACCTCATTTTCCATTCATCCGTCAGTGAATTACAATCTTGCTTTTATCCCATTCATCTTTTTTTGCCACATTTGTTTATAAACTTTTAGGTGGCAAAGCTAATGGGCACTGTTAAATTCTTGTATTTCTGATGTTGCTGTGGTATTTGATACTATCTATATGGTCTTTTGAAACTGTCTCTTCCCTTTTCTCATGATTTCTCTTTTTCTTTGGATGTCCTAATTTAATGTCATTGTTGACCCAGACTTACTTTGCCTATCTTTTAAAATTTGATGATGCAAGAGATATCTATTTTTGACCTATATTTTTTCATTTTATTCATAGTCATCTCTATCCCTATTCCTTAATTATCACCTGTATGTTTGATGACTCCAAAATTTCTACTCAAAATATCATAAGTCTTGATCCTAGACTTTACTTTTACATTACTGACCTGTAGAGTTGTGTAAACTATATAGTTTATTGCCAAAAAATTTCACATAAATATTCCACTCATTCATCCATATATCTATCCATTTATTCATTTAGCATAGCTTTTTAAACTAAGTGTCAAAACCATCTTTTAAGAAAGCATCTATTTTTCCTTTGTTTTCTATTTGATACACAGACATGTCATTTACAAGTTAAGACACCTGATCCATTAAACTGGTATCTCCGGAGGGGGAACCTTGCCTTATAGTTTTAAAGTCTCCTCAGGTCTTTAGAATGAACATTTAGGCTTGAGAGTCTGTAAATCAGTGCTTCACCAATTCTAGTGGGCACAAGAATCACCTAGGGATCTTGTTAAACTGAAAATTCTGATTAAGTAGGTTTGAATTGTGGCCTGAGGTTCTGCATTTCTAACAAGCTCCCAGGTGATGACAGATGCTATTTGTGTGCAGACTTTGCATATTAAGAGTCTAAATAATTTCATAATGATAATATCTGTCCACCCACCTTCTCATGATTTTTTTTTTTGAGATATTAGGAGCATTCCAACAATAAGACATAGGTCTTTCACCCATGTTTCCAGCTGTGCACATTTATGTGAATTAGTTATAAGCTATTTTTTTTTTTCCTTACTGCGCTTGAATCCCTAGTTCTGAATCAGAAATGTATTAGGCACCTTGGCTATTGACTGTAAGACCTGCTTAGAGTGCTAAGTCATTCTCTACATAGAAAACACTTTAGGACTTGTATTTGTCTCCATTTCCAGTTTCAACTCATGCATCTTGTCCTTTGAGTCCTAATCCCTTGAAAGCTGAACCATTTATACAGCGACAAATGTCCCATCAACTCGTAGAGTTCTGTTCTTTTATACAGACTATCTCCCTGCTTGGAACACTTTCTTCCACACTGTACTTATTTTTCTAGCTGCAGATCAGAGGTGATTTTATTTTGAGTGAGAAGTTATTCCTGTGTACTCCCACAATGCCCTTTGTTATTGCCATCAAAGCACTCCTATGCTTTTGCTTTGTAGTTTTCAGTTTACTTGCTGTCTCTCCATTACCTGTGATTCCCCTGAAGAGAGTACTCTGTAATTTCAGTGCCTGTAACACATTGAGGGATCCAATAACTTTCTGCTGAATTAATTGTGTCTGTTGTTAAAATTTAAGGATGGTAAATGAATAGCCATCAATTTATTTATCAACTTCTGGAGCTATTTTTCCTGCCATGGTCTTCTCTGATAAGGCAAGAGAATTAGAGTAAATTAGGTTTAAACCTGGTTAGAGCAATAAATGGCTGTCTTCCTCTTCCAGTTATTTGTGTTTGTTTATCCTTTGATGGGTCACAGGTCATCTACTTAAATTTCCTTGAATTTTTTAATTCTCATATATTGTAAATTTTTCTTGTAGGGAAAGTCTACAACAAAAGCATCACAGAAATTTGGAGTTTTCTAAAAAAATTGGCATAAAATAAACTTGACTTTTATTTCAATGATTACTCTTTCTTGCCTACAGAACAATAATCAATGGCTGCCTAGGGAGTAAGAAATTGGTTCACTCATGATGGTCAATGAATGGAACCTCAGTCACTATCTTTATCCCATTGATGTTCTCAGTCACGATATCTGGCACTTGACACCCAGTTTGATGTTATTGAACTTGGCCTGGGTGCCTCATCACATTTCACACACTGCGGGCTACCATTAGCCTGAATAATTAAAAGTTGGGGAAGAATTCCCTTTCCAAGATGCTGTCACGAATTTGAAGTGTTTGGAAGAATTTAAATAATTTTAGGTTATTTTGAAAAATTTATTGAGAGTGATTGATCACACTCTAAATAATACTTTTTAGAAAAAAGATTCAATGGCAAGTTTACAAAATGCTTTCTTTCAGAAAAAAATCATAACTAAACTTGTACCTAACTTTTATTTAAGAAATCTAGAAATGAAATATATAGATTTTTAACTCCTATTCCCATCCCTTACCATAAACTATCAGCAATATACTTGCAGCCACTTAATGATATCAAAATCAATACCTTCAAACAAAAGGGACTGTTCACTAAAAGCCTTAGGCAAAGGCAAGATCTGTTGAGAGTGATAGTTCGTTGGTTTGGGTAAAATTTAATTGACCTGACTCAAACTGAAATGCATAGAACTGAAATGATCTTTCATTCTTTTAAGAAAATAGACCCACTTAATTGTTGGCTTAGTCATGATTATATGGTTTATCAAGTTCAGATGATAACACTACTTTCAAAGTTTTGAAACTTACATTTAAATGCAACTAACTAGTTTTCTAGGTATTCAAGAAAGTAAATAGTGTTTCTTCACATCTTGGGCTCTGTAAGCTGTTGTATCCTGAGCTAAAAATGCTATCTTCTGTTGGATAAATTCAGATGAAGAAAATGACTGTGAGCATCCTCTTTGCTATTATGAGTATAAACTATGAGGATAGAGTCCTCAGTCAATTTTATTCAAAACACTATTCCGGTTGAAGACAATGCCTGGTTTTTCTTAGATACTCTACAAATGTTGAATGAGTGTAAGCTGTAAGTGTGCCTCCTGTTTCCCAATCCCACTGGAAGTTCCACTTGTTAATGACATTTTTACGAGCTTCAGTATCCTATATGACGCCAATTCATTCATTCACAAATATGAAACAGAAGAGAGCTCCATTTTCCATTCTAGCTAGGCTGGTAAGTGTTAATTTTTAAACAATTACATTTTCAGCCCTTGATTTTCCTATCTTGAAATCAAGATTTTCAAGTTCTTGCAGAAGTTTGCCATGTAGCTCTCCAGCATGTGCTGCACAATGCAACTGTGTGTGCTTGGTGACCCTACCATTCAAGTCTTTTATCCATGAAAGTTTTCATCTCTCTAGATAATCCATTAGTTATTCTAAAACTATCTTCCATTTATTCCTTACTCTGTTCATGTTTTTTCTTTGAATAGTTGAACATATTTTTATAGCTGTTTTAACATCCTTGTCTGCCAATTCCATTACCTTTATCTTTGAGTCTGCTTCTACTGACTGATTTTTCTCTGGTTATATGTCATACTTTTTTTTTTTAATTTTAGTTTGTAATGTGTCTTATTTTAGTTTTTTTTTTTAATATTTATTTATTTATTTATTTATTTATTTATACAAGCACTGGGTACAGTCGGAAGCACAGGAGGGTGAGAGAATTCACCAGAGCCAGAGTGGGGAGCAGAACAGGCAGAAGGACCGAAGTACACTGCTGAGGGGAGCATCGGGTAGCAGAAGAGGTCTGCGTGCCATGTGGGACCCTCGCCTGGTGGCTGGGAATCGAACCGGCGCTGCAGAGGCTGTGGGCAGCTTTGCAGCCCAGCACTCAACCCCTGCGCCCCCAGGGGGGGCCCTATATGTCATACTTTCTAATATCTTTGCACTTTTTTGATTAGATGTTGTGCTTGTAATTCTTACATTATCAAGTAGTTAGATCTTGATGCCTTTATTTAAGGAGTTTTAGAGTTTAGTTGTGTAAGACAGATGTTATTTAATTATCCAGTTTGACCCTTTCCAGGCTATTTTAACTTTTATTAGCCTAGGTCAAGTGTAAACTTTACTCCAGAAAATGTTTAGCCCTACTACTTAGGTAGACAGACAGTTCTTTCAGTTCTTCAAGTATTTTATACATCTTCAGGTTTCTTTACGTTATTCAGGTATTTCAGGTTCTTGACTTGTCTGACTTAGCTCTCTGACTCTAAGTTCATTTCATCCCATTATATGCTTCCATCATACTTGGAACGTCCCTTTTTAAGGAAAACAAAAGTATAATTACATATTTAATGAAAATCATTTCTTCTAGACTGCAAACAACGTAGAAGAGAGGAAATTAGCAATGGTCAGTCATCATTTCACACCAAGCAAATGAGGCATATTGTAGGACTAGTACAGAGACAATTTCCCAAATATGAACTCAGTCCGTGAAAAGATGTCAGGCAGGTACCAGCATACCTGCCAGGATGGAGGTAAGAAAGATGGCAAATTATTTGCTCTGCTAATAAGTCCTTTCCTTTCCACATTTCTGCTGGAAATTTCTTCTCCCATTTTAGCCGCTGAAGAGTAGTCATTCATTAGATCCTATCTTTCTTGTCATGACTGGCCAGACTTGAGATGGACAAATTTCAAAAGATATTAATAATGTGCTTTCGGATAGAACAGGTTGTGTTCTCCTTTCTTGAGACAAAATTACCTCTTCCATGGGACTGAGACAGTAAACCCATATGAATCGTGGTTGTCTGGCGGGACATGATGCCCAGAGGATGTAGTGATGCCAGTGAGACCCAGAACGACCTAGCAACTAGTGTAATGGGGTCAAGAACTGGCAGTTACTAGCAACTAGGAAGGAGGCATGGAGTAGATTCTTTCTCAGAGCCTCCAAATCTAACCAACCCTGCTGAAACATTTACCTCAGTCTATTGCCTTCAGAACTTTGAAAGAATACCTTTCTGTTGGATTAAGTAACAAAGTTTATAATAATGTGTTATGGCAGTCCTATTAAACTAATATAACCAATTACCATGAGCACCATAATCTCCCCAATAACTTTTCACATTTTATTTTATTTTTTAATGATTTATTTATGCATACAAGAGCTGGGGTACAGGCCAGAGATGCAGGGGGTGAGAGGATCTACCAGAGACAGAGTGGGGAACAGAACAGGCAGACTGACTGAAATACACTGCTGAGGGGAGCAGCAGGTGAGACAGGAGAGGTCTGGTGCGTCATGTGGGTTGCTCCCTGGCTGGCCAGGGATGGAACTCATGCCACAGATGCTGCTGATTGCTTCATAGTGCTGTGCTTAATCCCTTGTGCCACCAGGGAGGCCCCACTTTTCACATTTTAATTGGGATATGTTTGTTGCCTAGTAGATGTATCACTCCAATCTCTGCCTCTATCTTCACTTGACCTCTCTTTCCTGTTTTGTCTGTGTCTCTTTGTATTTTAAATTTATTTCTTCTTTCTCTTTTATAGGGGCATCAACTATTGGATTTAGTGTTCACCTTAAATCTAGATAATCTCACCTGGAGATACTTACTCAAATCTACAATGACACTAATTCCAAATAAAGTCATATTCTCAGGTATGAGGGGAGGAGTAAAGAGTGGGACATGTCTTATTTTTGCTTATTACTCAAACCACTACTTTAATGAAAGCAGGATTGAATCCTATGTCAGAAATTGAAAGGTCCAGGTAAGATACCAAGTCATAGCTCAGACACAGAAAAAAATAAACAAGAATCTAAATGGAACTCAAATTCAGTGTCAGAATAGGGCCAGGAGTAAATGGAATGGAAGCTTAGTTACTGGTCTAATAAGATTCTTTCATGTTCCAACATATTGGAAATAGACATATCAGATAACTTGGGACATGGAAAACCTACCAGCTGCAAGAGCTGGAGTGGTAAGTGAACCATAGTAATAATTCTCAACTGGAATGATTTGATAGAGGTTCATTTAAATATAACAGACACACAATTATTTATTTATTTATTTATTTATTTATTTATTTATTTAAGATTTATTTATTTACACAAGCATTGGGGTACAGGTCAGAGGTGTGGGAGGGTGAGCGAATTCACCAGAGACAGAGCAGGAAGCAGAACAGGCAGAAGGACTGAAGTCCACTGCTTGAGGGGTGCAGCAGGCGAGACAGGAGAGGTCTGCCGCGCCATATGGGAATCTCCCTGGCCAGACGGGAGGGAGGCTGGCAGAGGCTGTGGACAGCTTCACAGCACTGTGTTCAATCCGCTGCACCACCGGGGAGGCCCCACAGAAATTTTAAACAAGCTTGTAGTTTAGCAGGCAGTCTACACAGAAATTTCGGTCAACTCCGCAAGGTCCCTCCCTTGTGTATTCGACAAACAGTTTTCCCGAAGTCAACATGAATTATGACTTTTCCCTTTGCTCCAACCCCAAATATAAGAAAATAGATATGAGGCTCTTCATTTGGTCCCATAATGGATTAAGGAGAAACATAACTGGAAACAGATTGATTAAATTTTAACTTCTTCCCCAATTTCCTTTTAAGCTTCCTTAGCATTTGAATTTAAAAAAATATTTTAGCAGGCAATTAAAAAATAGATTATAAATACCATCAATTCCACATTTTCTCAGATGCAGAAGTTTCCTGAACATTAAACTTCTTGTTCCATTTTTAGGAGATTTCTTAAGCAATGATGTCCCACTTTTAAAGATATCAAAATATGCTCTAACATGCTCAGGAACATATGTCTTGTCATTCTAAATTGGGTTTTATTTCCCACTGTCTCCCAAAAATGGGGAGAAAGTTGATAAAATCAAACAGCTTAATTTTTCTGTGAATGAATACTGTAGTTTGGAACACACAAGCACATTAGCGATCACGTGAAGTCAAGGACTGCAGGATAGGAGATGCCTAATCAAAGTTGCAAAAATTGGGCCTCCCTGGTGGCACAAGGGGATAAGCACAGCACTATGAAGCAATTCACAGCCTCTGCAGTACGACTTCGATCCCCGTCTGGCCAGGGAGAAACCCACATGGCACGGCAGACCTCTCCTGTCTCACCCGATGCTCCCCTCAGCAGTGTATTTCAGTCAGTCTGCCCGCTCTGTTTCTGGTGAATTTTCTCACCCCCCTGCATCTCTGGCCTGTACCACAGCTCTTGTATGCATAAATAAATCTTTGAAAAAAAAAAAAAAAACCAAAGTGGCAAAAATCACTTGTTTCTGAATATGACATTTTTGTCCCCTTTCCTATCCAAATAGTGTGTCACTTGGCATACCATTTCTGTTCAAATGGCAGGTGGTTCTCTGTTCTTTGAGAGCAAATACCTATCTTCAGGTCTACATAATGAATATCTATGGTCTGGTGTTTGATGATTCAAGGCTTTTAGCGTCTGTGCGCACAGAATACAGTCATGGCCGGGATTTTGGCCAGGTTCCGCACTGCCCCACTGCCAGTGTCCTTTTAGGTAGCTTAAAGAATCAGCTCTCTGATGACTCCTCCAGAAGTTAACAACTCCAATAAATGCTAGACCTGGTCAGGTTCTTTGCTGTCATCACTGGCCATAAGTCCATGAGAAGATAGAGGCTTTGAAATTCTGGCCTACTGACAGGAAATCAAAGGGTCATCTTCTCCCCTCCAGTAAGTCCATAAGAAAAAAAAAAAAAACAAAAAATGGTCACTTCACAGAAGCCCTTGCATAGTTCTTGTATCTTTGATTTTCCTCTCTCACCAGATACCTTAGAAAGCTCTTGGAAAATGCATTTAATCTATTCCAAAGGTCACAGCAACAAAGGTTTCTGCTTCATTGCTATAGCCATGCTTGGTCAGGCTTCAAAATTTCAATCTTTATTTTATTTTATTTTTTTACATCAATTGTATTTCAGTGAATGAAAATTACTGTGTTCAAGGCTGCAGATGAAACAGTACGGGGTTTCTCTATGTGTTTTAGGTTGTATTGAAGTAGAGTTCCTATATTTTTTGAACTGGAGATCAGTTCTGTTTTCTGAAAAATATGAATGACCTCCTAGGAACAATGCACTGAATATTTGAAATGAAGAATATTATGGACCATCTGGGACATGTTTGTGTTCATGCAAGGGCTTGACTTCTTTCATATTTGGTGAAAACTAAATGACTGGTTGTATGTGCTTAGGTTCATAGCCTGGGTAGACTGTTACTACATGTTTTTGCTTGGTTTCTTTCTCATCAGTCTCTGTGTGATGTTAAGAGTATATAAGAAAAAGCAACTTTCAGAGATGTCACATTTCCTTAGCCAATCATTAATAATGAGGAAACACAATGCCTGTTTGCTAATCAAATGTTATGAGCAGGTTAATGAAAAACACATTCCAAGTTCTCCTGAGTAATGATCTTACCTCTGTCTCTCAAGTCACCAGGGATGGTTTGACAAGCAAGTGGCTTAGGGTACTCCATGACATGAATTTAGTTAATTTTCTGAGTTTCTTTCCTGAGGAAAGTATGCAAACAGCACTTTTCACTTCAAATATGGGTCAGATTTTTCAAAACCCCAATGTTATTGCAAGGGTGAGAAACACAAATTGAGAGATAAAAAGCTAGCAAATATCCTTAGTCCATCAGACTGATGAGAAAGCTAAAATTCAGTGAGGTTCTGTGATTGATCCATGCTAATTATTGGGATAGAACAATCATACCTGCCTTTCTTTTGGCTAATGAGCAGTAACACCGGCAATAGTAATAGTGTGTGCTAAGTACTTTCCATTAGTTATTGGAATCAATCCTCACAGTAACCCTATGAGCTATATCAAAATGTTATCCCCAGATTTAAGCAATGAGGTTGAAAGTCAGAGAGGCTTTGCAATTTTTTCAAGGTCACATAACTAATAAATACTAGAACCATGATTTGAAGATGAGCTGTTTCTACAAGTTCTCTGAGTCTCTCTAGTCTCTAGGCAATCATTTCTTAATAATCCATGTCAGGACTGCAAACATCACAGATTTTTCATACAAGATTTTCATAAAAGTTTAGATATTTTGTTTACCTTTATACAAAATGCTTTGCATACAGAAGGAGCTCAGTAAGTGTTAATGGAATGAATTTATGTTTTCACCTTTGTTTTAAGATATTTACATGTTAATTTTGTGTTCAGAAAACTGGCAAAATATTTCATCTGAACAAAAACAAGAGCTATGCAGTATATAAAGACATCAAACAAATGATGAAATGAATTAAAAAAAGTTTTACACTGTAAGACTAGTTAGTGGTTTCCAGAACGGAGGGGAAAAAAGGGGTGGGTAAAGTAGGAAAAGGGGTCATTTTTTCCAATTTAATTATAACCCATTACTAAAATGATTTTAAATTATGAGTGAATTTCTAACTAGTATGTATAAAAAAGTGAAATTCTTTTTAGAGCAAGTTTTAAATAACTAGAAATATAACCCCAAATACAGAGTTTGGCATTCAATACATATTTACTGAATAAGAAACCAGTTGAGGCATCTCTGCTAATTAAACAGAAGCTATCTGTCTTTGGACAGTCTGTGCTTATGCTTTTAGTAATTATTATTTTTTAAATTAATTAATTTTTAACGGAGATAACATTGGTGTATCCCCATCAGGTATTACCACCATAGTGCATCCACCACCAACTCTCAACAGGGTTCAATTGTATGGTGAAGGATAGATCTGGACACTTAGTGATGAACTTAATGTAGTGTATACAGTTGACTTTTAATGATATACATCTGAAAATTACACAAGACTATAATGAAACATTACTTCAATTAAAAAATAAGCAAACTGTGGCAGGCAAGGAAGGTGTTCATAGATTAGATAAACTCAGGTCCACTAACTTTGCTATGGACCCTGGGCTGAGAGGGTTGAAGACCTGAAGCCAAAGGCAAACCTGGAGATTATACAGCAGACCTGGGCCACAGAGGGTGTGTGTGTGTGTGTGTGTGTGTGTGTGTGTGTGTGAGAGAGAGAGAGAGAGAGAGAGAGAGAGAGAGAGAGAGAGAGAGTGAGTGAGAGAGAGCGCCCAAGGATGGATACAGGGGTCTTACTTTTCTTGGGACTGAGAGTAGGTCATACTTTTTATTGGTAATTAAAAAAAAAATAAAAGTAGGGGGCCTCCCCTGGTGGTGCAGCGGTTGAGCGCTGGGCTGCGAGGCTGCCCACAGCCTCTGCAGTGCCGGTTCATTCCCTGCCACTAGCGAGGGTCCCACAAAATGAATAAATAAATATATAAAAAAATAAAAGTAGGAACTTAAAGCACAAGAAGAAAAGCAGAAGAAGGAAAAAGACAAGTCAAGTCAGTCTCAACTGACCACTGACCAGCTGTCTGGAAAACAAGCTTCAGTAGGGGGAGGCAGTCTGCCCCTTACCTTGTCCTGTGACTGACCAAATGCTTTTCTGAGACAGCCTCTTTCAAGATGGCGACCTCTGCACCAAAGCTCAGTCAGGCACTCACATTGCCAAAGGAAATGCCATCTGTCAGGGTTTACACCACAGAGCTCAATAAGGCCAAGAGAAAGGCCAAATGTCTTTGGTTACTACTTATCTTCCATTGCAGAAGGTGAGTTCAAGAGAACACAATAACATTGTTCTTAGTGAATTTTCTCAGTCTACACAACCTAATTGTACTTGTTACATTTGTCTTCAGTCACAATTAGAGGTAAAAGTAGGTTAATTAGTTAATATATTTATTGCCATCTTCTCCCAGAGACAGCACATAAGTTTTATCTTCACAACAAGCTCACTTCCAAAACACATGAGACCTTGAGATTCATCAATTGCTCTAAGTGTTTGTCAGGAAATATGAGCCTCAAATGTTTCCATTAATATCTCTCTTTCTGGATTTGGGGACATGTTACCATTTGATAGAGGGTAGGATGTGCCCTAGTCCGATGATATAACTACCCACTAAACTTGAGTCATTAGAATAAAGGGGACAATCATACGGTGAAGGATAGAATTAGGTTTTTAGTGGTGAACTTAATTCGTCAATACCTGTTGATTTTCAATCATGCTCACTGGAAGCTTCTATGTACTATAACACAGTGCTACTTCAAAAAATATTTATATATTTTAATTTATATATTATATAAAAACCAATCTCCTCTTAGAGATAACAAAGTTCACCCATCATTTTTTTTCACCAGAATTTTGTTAAATTTCTTATTTCAAGGAATTTTTAAAAGTTGATGTTTCAAACCGTGAGAAATGAAGCAGGAGACACCACAAACTTAGAGGGAGGGAAAATGGCTTTCTCAAGGCATTTTAGTGACAAGCTTGCTTTTCACCTGCCAAGGAGGTCCAGTAGGCTTGTCTTTCCTAGAGGATCCAAGCATGAGTTGTTGCCCAACTCACTACAATGTGACTAAAAGGATGTTTTTCTTTCCCAGAGCACAATAAACTGGAAATGCAAAATCCATCCTTTTAATCAGGGATTCGTGATTGCCAGCAAGGCATTTGAAAGGATAATGGAACAAAATAACTTGTATCAAGAATGCTTAGTAAAATTCACAAAGTTCAGGAATATTTCTGTTCTTTGCTAATGCTATCACTAACAATAACAATTGTAATAGTTACTACTACAAAATACACAATATGCAAGCCCATTTGATCCAATAGTCCCAGGAATTAGAGACAATTATTATCATCCATATTTGGAAAATGGAAAACTGAAATACAGAGTGGTTAAAGTCTTCACCAAGTGCATACAACCAGTTAGTAATCAAGTTACCATTTGAACCCAAGAAGTTTAGAAAAGGGATACATACTCTGAACCATTATATTGCAAGCTTGTGTTAACTAGAAAACCACATTATACAAAAGATCCTTGACAACAACTACCACTGGTATTTATCTATCACTATAACATGCATTGTTCTAATGCTAGACACTTAAATATTTTTGCATTTAGTTTCCTTGTCAATCCATGAGGTAAAAATTATTAACAGCCCATTCTGCACATACAAAAACCAAGGCACTGGAAATATGAGTAACTTGTCTCATGTCAGGCAGCCTGTCAGTGGCATGACCTGGGTTCAGCCCAGGTGAAGTTCGGGATTTAGACTCAAGTCCATTAATTTATGTCTGTTGATGTTAAAGCAATATTAAAAAAATAAATGCCAATTATTGGATTCTTAAATTGAGTGAGAAGGTCCTTACATTGATCATATATAACCTAAAACAACACCAAAAAGCTTTCTTCTATACATTGGATATCCTCTAACACCCAAAATGAAAATGGCTAATCACAAAAACTACATAATTAGAATCCAATGAATTGTTCAAGAAAGACAAGTGGATCACTGTCTTCCTGATGTTTCCCTTCTCTAGTAACTCCTAATGAGATTATAAAGCAAAACTTCCAAAAGAAGAAAGCAATCTAGTGACTGGTGTCCTACACCCCCTGAGCATGTTTTCAAACAGGTGGCAATGCAGAAAACTTACATCTTCATGCTGAATATCATTTTCAAACTTTTTAAAAAAACATTTATTTATGCATACTAGAACTGGGGTACAGGCCAGAGATGCAGGGGGTGAAAGGATTCACCAGAGACAGAGAGGGGAACAGAACAGGCAGATCTACTGAAATACACTGCTAAGGGGAGTAGCGGGAGGTTGAGACAGGAGAGGTCTGCTGTGATATGTGGGTTGCTCCCTGGCCAGGGATCGAACTCTTGCTGCAGTGGCTGCCAATCGCTTCATAGTGCTGACTTAACCCTTTGTGCCACCAGAGAGGCCCCATTTTTTTAAACTTTTTTTTAACAAATTATTTTATTTTATATAATTCCTACATCATTTTTCATTTTTGCATAATGTATGCATTTTCATTTTGGTTATATTCCCCATACAATTCCCACCCCCTTTTTCTGACCCTAATTCCGCTTCTGCTCCCCTCACCCTCCACTGTAGTGTGTCTCTGGTCTATAGTTTCTTATTGATTTTGATTTTTACTTTATTGCAATTAGTCTTTTTTTCCTGGTCTCTTATTTAGGTTTTCTAAATTCCTGCTTTGAGTGAGACCATCTGGTATTTTTCTTTTTCTTTTTCTTTCTTTCTTTCTTTTTTTAATAAAGATTTATTTATTTATTTATACAATCACTGGGTACAGTCAGAAGCGCGGGAGAGTGAGAGAATTCACCAGAGCCAGAGCGGGGAGCAGAACAGGCAGACAGACGGAGGACACTGTTGAGGGGAGCAGCGGGTGCAGCAGGAGAGGTCTGCACACCATGTGGGGCCCTCACCAGAGGCCGGGGATGGAACCGGTGCTGCAGAGGCTGCCGGCAGCTTTGCAGCCCAGCGCTCAACTGCTGGGCCACCAGGGGAGACCCATATTTTTCTTTTTCTTTCTGGCTTATTTCGCTGAGCATGATTCCTTCCAGCAGGGAGTCCCCATTTTTTCAAACTTTTTATCTCATTGATTTTTTTTTTTCCTACAGAGGCTTTGTTATTTTCCTAGGTGGTTATAGTCAACAATCAAGTATATTGTCATTTGTTTTGTGATTTACCTCCCCTGTTGAAGAGAACCTATTTCAAACAGTTGTTGATTATGTCTCCAATAGACATAGATGCAGTAAATTATAGCTAGGTGTGTGTCTTCATTTTCAAAGACATAATAAATATTTGGTGCTCAAATACTCCTAACTTAACAAGATAAAATACATAAACATTGATGCTCATAAGCATAGTTGACAATTAACAAAACATACCATTCATTTCTCACATTAATGACAGTATATGGACATTCCACTTACATAAAATGTAAATAGGAGTCAGTTATTGCCTTCCAAATGGAATTGTACTAGATTTTAATTGTTTTATTTATTTTTTAAATTTTTTAAAAAAGATTTATTTATTTATTTATACAAGCACTGGGTACAGTCAGAAGCACGGGAGGGTGAGAGCATTCACCAGAGCCAGAGCGGGGAACAGAACAGGCAGATGGACTGAAATACACTGCTGAGGGGAGCAGCAGGTGGCAGGAGAGGTCTGCGCGCCTTGTGGGACCCTCGCTGGTGGCCGGGGATGAAACTGGCGCTGCAGAGGCTGCAGGCAGCTTCGCAGCCCAGTGCTCAACCGCTGCGCCACCAGGGGAGGCCCAAGATTTTAACTGTTTTAGGTATTAAATTTCTCAGTGTCTAAAAGTAGACACATAACAGATGCTCATACCTACAACTTTTTCAGCACAAATAATCAGACTGATAGGATGTCATTCTCTATATTCTCTTTCTAACCATAATCTGAAGAGATTAGGCAAAGAGTTCCGGATGCAATATTCATCACCTGATAAAATTCACTGGATGAAACTGTTAAGAGTATAAGCTGGGCATTAAGGAAATTGGTGTGAACATTGAGGCAATATTAGCATGTGGATCATTACAGTAAAACTAAAGGAGTCCAGAGCTTGTAAGGACTATTTTATCCAATTCAGTTGCCCTTTGTGATATGACTGATGAGGAACTTGAACTCCAGATAAGTTCATCAACCAGCCCTAGATGACACAGATAGTAAATAGCAGGACCAGGATTAGAACTCTGATCTCTGGACTCAGTTCAAAGAATCTGTCTTAGTTGAAAGAATAGAAGACTATGAAACTAAGGTACCATCTTTTCCTCAAGATCTTGAATATAATAAGTTCCTTAATCTTTGCTTATCAAGAGTGGAACCAAAATGTAAGCCTTACTAACACAGGCTTTTCCATGCAACCTTGGATATGTTGAGCTATGAATTAAGCAATGAAATCATAAGACCTGGCACCTGTGGATTCTGGCATTTGTAGTGTGACTAAGAAAACCTGAAAATTTCTCTGACTTAAATTCTTGCATTTCTAAGATTAAATTAAAATTAAACATTAGGGCCTTCCTGGTGGTGCAAGGGGTTAAGCACCACACTATGAAGCAATCTGCAGCCTCTGAAGCATGAGTTCCATGCCCTGTCGGCGAGAGAGAAACCCGCATGGCAAAGCAGACCTCTCCTGTCTCGTACACTGCTCCCCTCAGCAGTGTATTTCAGTCAGTCCGCCTGTTCTGTTCTCTACTCTGTCTCTGGTGAATCCTCTCACCCCCCTGCATCCCTGGCCTGTACCTCAGCTCTTGTATGCATAAATGAATATATCTTTAAAAAAATTAAACTTTATGTGCAAGTAGACTATTTTAACCAAATAAAACACATTTCTCTGCCATTAAGCTGAAATGGTAGCAAAATTCAAGGAGATAACCTTGGTTACCTTAACATTCTCATCAGAAATATGAGAAAATAAATTTAGAGTAAGAACTATTCTGAGTATTTATCTCCATTTTCTTCCTGTTAGTGGTATAATATGCCATTTTGTATTTGAGAAAACTGAAGTCCAGAAAGCTAAGGAAGTTGTTTGAATGCTGCTAAGTCATAGAGCAAAGATTCCAAATATGATTTGCTGGTCTCCAACCCACTTTGCACTGTCTCTGAAAGCAACAAAGTAGGGCCATGGGGAAATGAAAGGATATAAAGAAATTACCACTGTATACAATGACTCAAAAATATAAATGCATGATCATCTAATGTTATTTAGTGTGGGGTCAATCTCCATGACCTTTGAGAAGGTCTCTATATCATAACAGGTTAGGATGATTATTTTACAAAATGATACTACACTTGATCTTAGCCAAAAGGCCGAGAAGCGATTGTTTTACAAAATGATAGCCTTGACTCATCACTGAAGAGTAAATTCTGGTCTATATATTCTATTTAATAAAGATCATGAAGTTCAAAATCAAATGTGTTAAATATAAGTTAATCTATAAGGCTCAATTATGAAGAATTGTTTCCGGAAAGTTCCAGGAGGCAGAATATTGTTACCGGAAGTTATTTCCATAAAAAATATCTCTGCTGTTATTTTGGGGAGGAATTTAATGGACTGTGTTTTTTTCCAGATTAAAATTGAGGCTTAATCAATGGCCCAGTCACCCAAAATGCTACATCCTGTTTTTTCCTCATGTAGCTATTCATAGAATTTATGAGCTATGGCAGGCCTTTAGTGGCTCAGATGAGTGGTTTGTCAGAGAGAAGTGTTTTTTCTTTTAGTGGAATGATGACCATGGATCAAGTTCCACCCAAAATGCCTAAGTAATGTTTATTTTGTCACCACTCTGAAGAATTTTTTAGTTCATCTAATGAGTTTCTCACAGATTTTCATGAGTATATTAAAAAAAAAAAAACTGTGAAAACATGATTTTCAAATACTGATAAATTAGAGACCTGCAGTTCTCATGCAAACCCTGCTAAAAATAATAGAAATTACCCTGTTCTAAGAATTTTATCATAGTTGAAAATAGCAACCCGTTTTTCCTCATGTATACAAACCTGGTGGTATAATTTCAAATATATCCAGCTAATTAGACAATCTTTGTGTTTAAATCCTTCATACTCCTTATATTACATTAGATCATTTTTGAGAAAACAGCTTGAAATTTCTATCAATGAAAACAGATTTTGTTTTAGTATTATTAAATATTTTTCATCTCTGCATGGCAGCAGGATGTTCTGCAAATCATTTTAAAGACCTATACAAGCTGGACATATTGACATTAAAATAAAAGCAGAATCTTACACTTGCAGATATTAAAGTATTCAATATTAAATTTGATTTACCGGCAGGTTTAGCATAAAAGACTGCTGAAATAAGCTATGAAAGTGAAAGTAAATTAGATTATATTGTTGTGGTTTGAACTGACTGGGATAGAACTAATTTTACTTCATAACAATAAACAAAAATGGACATTGACATTAATTGTCCTAAATAGCCAGTAAAGCAATGATGTGGCTCCTTACAAAAATTAGTACAAACAAAATTCACAATATCTCTATGGCTCAGTCCTTTATGGAATAGTGCGGAAAATATTTACCTTCTTATAGGACAAAGACTTAAAAGTACTTGTCTTATCAGAATTCGAACTACTATAGAAATTCCCCATTAAGTCTTTAAAAAAGGAGTGGCTGATTGTTCAGAGATTAAGAATAAATCAAAGAGAAGAGAAAGAATAAGAATCAAGCACCTAATATATACCAGGCACTGTTCATGATGGCCTGCTGATTGTTATTGAAAAATCTTAGGGTCACCTTTACTTAACATATATTTATTTTAAGGTAATTGAGAGAAATTACTAAAGGTACCCAAGATTACATCTCCAGTTCTCCCAAACTCAGCTTTTGTTCTTCCTACAGTGGTTCCACAAACAGAAGAATCTTAACAGAACCCTGCTGTACCCTCTTAATACTTTATTTGAGCATTTATTTGAAATTGCATTTGTTTCCTTCATCTCTCCTAACAATGTAATGAAGACAGCAATTTTACTGTTTTGTGAACATTCATTTTTCTAGATGCCCAAGTCCCTAATTGTCTAATTATTTTTTTGTGGTAACACTGGTTTATATATCAGAGGCATAAGTTTACACCTCCTCAGACACATCCACCACACCACAGCCACCACCAAGACACCCACAGCCCTGCCCCATAGTCCATTGTGCACCCATCCCTACTGTGTTTTTCCTCCTCCCTCTGGCAGCCTCAATTCCAGTCAGTTGTCTAGGGCTTCTTACTGGTTTGATTTTATCTGACCTTTTGTTTTGCTTCTCTGTATTCTACATATAAGAGCAACCACCAAGTATTTGTTTTTCTCCTTCTGACTTATTTCACATAGAATTATCTGTTGTTGTAAATGAAAAGAGTTCATCTTTTTTATAACGGAATTGTATTCCATTGTCTGTATATACAACATTTAAAAAATCTGCTCCTCTGTTTTTAGGCACTTTGATTGTTTCTATAACTCATCTATTGTAAATAGTGCTGCAATGAACAGAGTGTGTATATCTCTTCAAATTAGTGTTTTTGCATTCTTTGGCTAGATATCTACAAGTGGAATTACTGAATTATATAGTAGATCTATTTTTAGTATTCTGAGATACTTCCACAATTTTTCATAGGTATTTGACAAGTCTCCAGTTCTACCAATAGTATAAAAATGTTCCTTTTTTAAAAAATACATCCTTGCCAACACTTGTTTCTGCTTTTAATGATATTTGCCATTTTCACTGTTGTGAGGTGGTATCTCATTGTGGTTTTGATTTCCCTGATGATAAGTGATTAGGATTTTTTCATATGCCTGTTGGCCTTCTTTATATTTTCTTTGGACGAGTGTTTATGTAGGTCTTCTGCACATTTTTATTTGACTGGATTGTTTTTGTTGACTTGTATTGCTTTCTTTGTAGATCTTGGATGGAAGACCTTTGTCTGATGTATGATGTGCAAACATTTTTTCCTATTTAGTTTGGGTACATTTTTTGATTTATTGACAACTTTTGTAGTACAGGAACTTTATAGTTTGATGTTGGTCCATTTATTTGTATTTACTTTTGTTTCATATGGATACAAAGCCACAGAGACATTACTGAAGTCGATATTGTGGAGTGATTTGCTTATGCTTTCTTTAATGTATTTTATGGTTTTGGGTCTTTTATTCATGTCTTTCACCCATTTTCAGAGTGTGTGTGTATGTGTATGTGTAGGCTATGAAGTGGTGGTCTAGTTTCATTATTTTTCTTGTGTCCACATTTCCCAACACTGTTTGTTGAAGACACTCTCCTTTCTTCAGTGTGTCCTCTTGTCTCCTTCATTGTATATTAACTGCCATAATGTGGGTGTATTTCTGTGATCTCAGTTCTATTCCATTGTTCCATATGTTTGTTTTTCTTTCAGTACCATAACTTTGCAGTATATTTTGATTTTGGGATATGATACTATCATGCTTCCTCTTTTTGGTTAGGATTATTTTGGCTATTTGGGGACTTTTGTGGTTTCATAAGAATTTCAGTAATGTTTGTTCTATTTCTTTGAAGCTTGATAGAAATTGCATTGACTGTATATTGATTTGGGTAAGCTGGCCATTTTAAAAATGTTAATTCCTCTAGTCCATGAGCAGAGAATAATTTCCATGTCCTGTGACTTCAATTTCCTTTAATAATATCTTATATTTTTCATTTATAGATCCTTCAACTCTTCATTAAGTTTATTCCTAGAAACTTGTGATTGTGAATGGGATTGTTTCCTTGATTTCTTTTTCTTCTAGTTTGTTTGCATGTAGATATGTGACTGATTCCTGTAAATTAATTTTGTACCCTGTCCCTTTACTATATTGATGTATTATTTCAATTAGTTTTTCCAGGAGTTTTTAGGGTTTTCTGTGTATATTATCATGTCATCTGCAAATAGTGGTAATTTCACCTCTTCTTTTTCAATTTGGATTCCTTTGATAACTTTCTGTTTCCTAACTGATCTCAGTAGGACTTCTAATACTAATTTGATGAGTAGTTGTGAAAATGGACATCCTGGTCTATACCAGATCTTAGACAAAAAGCTTTCTGTCTTTCACCATTCAGTATGATGTTTTGCTGTGGGCTGGTGGCATATGGTCTTTGTTATACTGAGCTATGTTCCATCAATTCTCATTTTTTTAGGTTTTTTAAAATCATAAATAGATGCTGAATCTTACCAAATGTATTCTATGCATTTATCAATATGATAATATGTTTTCAAATCTTTCCTTTTATTAATGTGGTGAATTACATTGATGGGTTTTCAGCTGTTGAACCATCTTTGTGCACCTTGAATGAGCCATACTTGATCATAATGTATCATCCTTTTGATATATTGTTGAATTCCATTTGCTAAAATTTCATTGAGAACTTCTCCATCTGTTTATCAGCAATATTTGTCTGTTATTTTCATTTTTTGTAACATCTTCGTCAGATTTTGGTATCAGAATGATGATTGCCTCATAGATTGTGTTTGTGAGTATTCTCTCTTTCTCAGTTTTCAGAAAAGTTTGAGAAAAATAGGTAATAGTTTGTCTTTGAAAGTCTGGTAGAACTCACTAGTGAAATCAGCTGGGCCTGGGCGCTTGTTTTTGAGGGGCTTTTGATTACTGTTTCAATTTCCTTGCTTGTAATTGGTCCAGGAAGGTGTTTCATTTTTTTTTCCCAATTCTGTCCTGGAGGGTGTTAGGTTTCTAAGAATCTGTCCATTTCTTCTAGGCTATTCCAATTTGCTGGCCTATAGATGTTCATGTTAATCTTTTATAATCCTCTGTATTTCAAAATGTCTGCTCTAACTTTTCCTCTTGTTTCTACTTAGTAGATTCTACTAAGTAGTAGATTAGTAGATTCTACTAATTAGTAGAATTCTACTATTAGTAGATTCTACTAATTTCCCCTTGATTCTACTTAGTAGATTTTTCTCCCTTTCTTAGTGTTCAAGATATTTAATATAGGGTGGCATGGAATTCCAAATCCATCTTGACAGAATATCATTCCTATTTAAAACATGATGTTAAGCTTTGTTCTCATATATTTCATTCAATCTCATCTTTTTCACTCTTCATTCATATATTACATGCTAGGCACATAAATCTCTTTGTTCCCCAAAATACTAGAAATCTTCTCAGCCTTGGGAGCTTTGTACGTACTGTTCTGTCTTTAACACTCCCAACCTCTCAGCTACTACCTGTACCCCAACCTTCAAATGATTACTTTTGTTTATTTTAAATTCTTACATTATTTCATGTTTTGGACAGAACAAAGAGTACCTGCAATAGCTTAGATTAACACAGTATGGAATTTTATCTCATTTTCATGTAAGGACCCAAAAACAGATTGTTGATCCAGATTTGGTCGGCAGCTCAGTGATTCTCACACATGACATATTTCTAGGTTCAAGTCTCAGTGTATACCCTCTCTCAGCCAAATGGCAGAGGAGAAAGCTGAGGGGCGTGCATATCCAATTATACCGTATTGAACACTTCAAATTTTGTAGAGGGTAGATCTCATTTTAAGTGTTCCTATCACAATAATTTTAAAAAGAACAATACCGAGAAATGGTACAAATTGCTTTTGCTCACATTGCATTGATGAGAATTTAGTCCCCTGGCTACATTTGGCAGCAAAGGAACTGAGAAATAGAATAGTTAGTTAGGGAATCATGACCCTAGTTAAGACTACACTGAAATGGAAAAGGAAGAAAACAATTACAGGAGAGCAACTAATAGTCTATAGAACTTGGCTTAGTTTCATCTTTGTAGAAAAAGACTTCTTTGTGCACTCCATTTGAATAAGTCTCATATTAGTCATGTTTTTCTTTATCAAGTAATCTTTTAGCAATTATCTTATTTTGGCTATATTTGTGAGGTGTTCAAAAAATTCCTATCTTTTTTCCTAAAGTTTACTAATTCCTTGAGTTTACTAATAAGTTACGTAATTAATTTACTGAGTTACAACCAAAATAAAAAGAAAAAGAATACTCTAAAAGAGAGCAGAATAAAAAAAAAATAAACTGAGGGCATTATACATGATTAGGAGGTATTGCTTCAGAAAACTTTAGTTTTAGTTATGCTGATGTGCATATATGGACATGTGGACATTCTGGGTCACAAGGTAAAATGTAATTATTACAGTGACTGATGGAAGAAAACTTTGAAAGCCACTGCCTAGTGAACTTAGAAGAATAGGCTAAGAGGCAAGGTAGATTTAGGAGGAAAAAGTTGATCCTTACACTGCTTAATGTGACCTGCTACACAGGCTAACAAAAATCACATCAAATGGTGACTCATCTCTTCAACCATTCCATGATTTTCAATTGCATCTTTTCCAGTAATGCACTATCAAAATATGTTTCAGAGAAGAGACGAGTGTGAGTTTCAAAGCATTGTTTCATCTTACCAATCACACTGGGCTATTATCTTCAAGTATGAAAACTTCAAAAATAACTTTGAATTATAGTTCAACCTGAGAACAACTTTTTATTTTGAAATTCAGGTATACCTAGGGAACTCATGTATTTGCTCTGGTGTTTGGCCCTGGTTAATTGATCTGTGTTCTTCTCTAATGTGCCTGTCTGGGAGGATCCCATGTTTTATTTAGAACAAAGGTTACTTGTCTCCTTTGAGCTCTGCATGAATTTGATTTTGCTCCTTTTTGACTTCCTAGATTGCTAGATTCTCCCCCTCCTTCCTTTCCTGTCTTACTAGAGGAATCTGGAATGAAAGTAATATTCATCTATTGACCTTATTAAGATTTTAGTCGTGCATTTTACTCTCCTTTTAAAATCAATACAGTATTTTTCTTCTGGCTCCATCAATTTTCACATGAGACTTACCAACTCCCAAGAACTTTATAAAAATGAATTCAGTGGGCAATGTCAGGACCAGAAGTAAGAAGGAGCACAGAATTTATTCAGAACCTAACATGCTTTTCCACACCTACAAACATCTTTTAATCAGCTCTGGGTCATGACTACTTTATAAAGGAATTGCCAAAAATGAAAACGTGAAATAGAAAAAAGCATTTCTTGTTTCAAAATACATTTCATTTACTAGTCCACTGAACAAGGACAAACCTTCTGCAGTAACGGACTTATGGGAATCCTGAAATATCTATCCACATTCCCACTCACAAACATGCACCAGGTGTAATACATATATAAATTAAAAAAAAATAACTTTTCTACTTTTGGGACACCATCGCTGTAATACAGCTAGACCACTAGAAATTTACATACTCTTCATTGCTTTCAGATTTCCTGGATCCTGAACCCTGTGTCACTCTCAATTTTGCTCAGAACTTCATCCAACATTAGCAGCTAGTATGTATTTAGTGCTTATTCTATTTCAGGCATTATGCTAAACACTTTACTTGCATAATCTAATTTAATCCTCACAAGATCCAGTGAAGTAATTAGTTGAATTAATTAGCTTTTGCTGTGTGACAAGGAACCCTAATGCTTAACAAACAAAAATCATTTATTATCGCTCATGGTTTCTTTGATTCAGGAATTTTAAGATTCCACTTATAAGTGAGATTGTACAGTAACATTATTTCTCCATTTGCCTTATTTCATTAGCATAATAACTTCCAATTCATCCATGTGTTGTTGCAAATGGTAAGAAAGCCTTCTTTTTAATGACTAATTTTCTAGGCAGGCTTACTGACTAGAGGGCCTGGAGGGCTACATTCAACTGTTGGGCAGGACCAGTCACTTGATTCCCTGCTGAATTGTGTCTCAACCTGTCAGAATGGCCCACCAGTACCACAGCCAGGCAGGGTCACCAGCTCAACTCTGAAAATGAGCAGAGCCACTGTTTGGGATGTCTGCTCTGGCACCAAGATCAGTAGGAATATAGTTTTCCATATTCTACATGCTTGTGGCTGTGAGCTTCACCCTCCCTTTTCTGTCTCTAGCAGATTTCCCCAAGGGACTTCCATGGTGCAATATTTAAGTGGACCTCCCCAAAAAACTGGGTGTTTACCTTGGACTCTTCTTTACACACTGTAGAAATTGTAGGCCCAAGGTGATGGCTTCTGGGCTTAAGGATGGGTGATGAAGTCAAACTGAAACCACTTCGTGTGTGTGTGTGTGTGTGTGTGTGTGTGTGTGTGTATTTTATGGCCCAAAAGATGTTTCAACCTTACCTCCAGGTTCTGGAATCTTCATGAAGCCTTCTTATATATGAGAATTTACTAGCTGTCTTTTTGTGAGGGCAGCTGAAGTCAGGAAATACCTATTTCCCTATCTTGCTGACATTATTCTCCTGTTTGTTTCTTTAGGATTAGTGGGTTTTTCAATTCTTAAACTCTATGAAATATACTCTGGTTACCAGAGGGAACAGGGTTGCGGGGGAAAGAGGAGATATGGAAAGGAAAGGATGGGAGAGGTTATGGGAGGTTTGATGGAGGGTGCATGAAGCATGTGCACATATGAAAGAGTAAAAATGTAACCCCAAAGCTACATAGACATGTAAATGACTGACAAATTGATTAAAAAAGTAGTATATCCAGATGTTGAGTTTTAATGCTGTAATCCTAAAACCCATGTAATATTATAAAATGATGTTATTTTAATACACTTTTTTGAGAGGTACCATAAAAATATTGGTGGGGTGTTCTTTTGTGTGTAACTTGACTAGAAAACTTTTCTTAACCTGGAACTATAAAGTGTTCTCCCATGATATTAAAAAAAAAATTATGTTCTCCCATGATATTTAAAAAAAATTATAATGTACACTTTTTCATGTATGTGGCTGATAAACATCAAATTGATGATTTCTATAAATAGTGTTAGGAAAAAAATTAAAATTATTTAAAAATTATATGGCTTTTTCATTGTCTCAGCATCATTTTTTAAAAAGAGATTTATTTATTTATACAAGCACTGGGTACAGTCAGAAGCACTGGAGGGTGAGAGAATTCACCAGAGCCAGAGAGGGGAATAGAACAGGCAGATTGATGAAATATACTGCTGAGGGGAGCAGCGGGTGTGGCAGGAGAGGTCTGCAAGCCATGTGGGACTCTCGTCCGTGGCCGCAGATCTAACTGGTGCTGCAGAGGCTGCAGGCAGCTTTGAAGCCCAGCGCTCAACCGCTGCATCACCAGGGGAGGCCCCTCAGCATCATTCTTGAAGACTGTTCCTTTCAGTTAATTGTGATGACAGCTATTGTAAACCAATCACCTAATGAAGATCTGTATCTGGAAATATTGTTCTCCTTTTTTGCATAAAATGACCCATATATATCCGATACCATTATCTTTATCATTGTGACATTATAATATTATGTAATATCTGATACGTATGAGAAACCAACCCAACTTATTTTTTTCAGGTGTGTAATTGCAATTTTTTATTTATTTCATCTGAATAAATTTTAGAATTTGCTCATCAAGTTCTACAGTCTAACCTTTTGAGATTCTGATTGTGATTGTATTGAATCTATAAACCAACTTGGAACATTTGACAATTTTACAATTTTGAAGCTTCCAGTTGATGAATATGGTCTTTATAGGCCTTTCAAAATTTCCCTCATCAAAGTTTTATTATTCTTCCCTATTAAGTTCTTATGTGTATCTTGTTTGACTATTCTGAGTTATAATATTTTTGATGTTAATGTACTCTTTAAAATTTTTCTTTTTTTAAAAATTGACATAGCTTTGCAATATAATATTATACAAGTTTCAGGCATGCATCACTGGAAATAAACATGGGTATAAAATACTTGAAGCTTGCTACTAAAATGCCAATTCTATCCTCCACCTTATAGTTTTCCCTTTGTCCACTGTCTCCCCTTGCTATAAATGTAACTGAACTATATTCATTTCGTTTGATTTAATATTTTATATTTCCTTGCTGAGTTGTCTTATAGTCACACAGTTTTAGGCATATTTTTGCATATCTCACTGTGCATACTTATGATTTCTGCTTCATAGTCCTTATCTTATAATTCTAACCTCTGGTGTACTTGGGACTAGCATAGAGTGATTTTTCTTCTGAATTTGAGTCATACCTTCTTGTATCTTCATATGTTGAGGTATTTTATTATAGATAAATAAATATTTTCAATCTTTTGCTGCCAACATTCTGGATTTTGTTATATTGCTTTAAGATTATCAATGTATAGTAGGTGTTATGTGTTGAATTGTGTTCCCCCCAAATCCTTATGCTTCATTTCTTATCCTCAGTACCATAGAATTTGACTGTATGTAGTAGTTTTTAAAGAAGTAATTAAATTAAAATAAGGTCATTACTGTGAACTGTAGTCCATTACAGATCCTTTTAGATAGTGCTTCTGAACATAGGCATGCAGAGGGAAATCTTGTGAAGATACAGGAAGAAGATAACCAATACAGGAGACTTCAGAAGAAACCAGCCATGTCAACTCCTTTCTTTTGGGCAAAAAACCTCAAGAATTGTGGGAAAATAAATTTCTGTTGTTTCAGCCATCTGATCTGTATCACTCTGTATTATTGGACAATCCTAGCAAATTAATTCAATGGATGATTAAATTGGCTGGACTGAAAATTTTCACATCTGGTGGGTGGTAACTCAGATCTTTTTTTTTTTTTTTTTTTTTTTTTTTTTTTTAATATTAAATTTTATTTTATATTCCCCCATACAATTGCAAACGCCCCATTCTGACCCCAATCCTTCCCCTCCCGCCCCCCACCCCCCAACAAGTGTCTCTGGTTCATAGTTTTTTGTTGATTTTGATTTTCACTTTCTTATATTCATTTTCCTGGTCCCTTATTTAAGTTTTCTAGATTCCTGCTATGAGTGAGACCATCCGGTATTTTTCTTTTTCTTTTTGGCTTATTTCGCTGAGCATGATCCCTTCCAGCGCCATCCATGTTGCTGCAAATTGCATGTGTTTATCTTTTTTGAATGCTGAGTAATATTCCATGGTATATATGTACCACATCTTCTTGATCCAGTCATCTATTTTTGGGCATTTGGGTTGTTTCCAAAGCTTAGCTATTGTAAACAGTGCTGCTATAAACATAGGAGTGCAGGTGCTCTTTGGAATTGATGTTTCTGTGTCCTTTGGGTAAATACCTAGGAGTGGAATTGCTGGATCATATGGAAGCTCTATGTTTAGTAGGTCCAGAAATCTCCACACAGCTCTCCATAGTGGTTGGACCAGTTTGCACTCCCACCAACAGTGCACAAGAGTTCCTTTTTCTCCACATCCTCGCCAACATTTGTTGTTGCTAGTTTTTTTAATATGTGCCATTCTCACTGGTGTGAGATGGTATCTCATGGTAGTTTTGATTTGCATTTCCCTGATTACAAGTGATGTTGAACATTTTTTCATATGTCTGTTGGCCATTTGCATTTCCTCTTCAGAGAAGTTTCTTTTTAGCTCTTCTGCCCATTTTTTGACTGGATTATTTTCTTTGTTGTTGCTGAGTCTCATCAGCTCTTTGCAGATTTTTGTGATCAGTCCTTTATCATTAGTGTTGGGTGCAAAAATGTTCTCCCAGTTGGTGGGGTTTCTCTTTGTTTTTGTTATTGTCTCTTTTGCTGTGCAGAAGCTCTTTAATTTGATGTAGTCCCAGCTGTTTATCTTTCTCTTCACTATCACTGCTTTGGGTGATGTGTCTGTAAAGATGTCTTTGATGTGCAAATCCCGTAGTGTTTCGCCTATATTTCCTTCTATGTATTTTATGGTTTCAGGTCTTATGTCTAGTTCTTTAATCCATTTTGAGTTGATTTTTGTGTATGGTGTGAGGTAGTGGTCAAGCTTCATTCTTTTGCATGTAGCGACCCAGTTTTCCCAGCACCATTTATTGAACAAACTTTCTTTGCTCCAATGCATAGTCTTTGCTCCTTTGTCAAAGATTAGTTGACCATAAATCTGTGGGTTTATTTCTGGATTTTCTATTCGATTCCATTGGTCTGTATGTCTGTTCTTGTTCCAATACCATGCAGTTTTGATGATTATGGCTTTGTAGTATAGTTTGAAGTCTGGGAGTGTGATGCCTCCATTTCCTTCTTTTTTTTTTCAGTAGAGCTTTGGCTATTCGGGTTTTTGGTGATTCCATATGAATTTCATCAATAATTGTTCTATTTCTTTGAAGAATGCCATTGAGATTTTGATTGGAATAGCATTGAATCTGTATATTGCTTTTGGTAGGATGGCCATTTTAATAATGTTTATTCTTCCAATCCATGAGCAGGGGATGTCTTTCCATTTCTTTGTGTCTTCTTCTATTTCTTTTAACAGTGTTTTATAGTTTTCTTTGTATAGGTCCTTTACCTCTTTTGTTAGATTTATTCCCAAATATTTGATTTTTTTTGTTTCGATAATAAAAGGGGTGGTTTTTTTGATTTCTTCTTCTTCAGATTTATTGTTTGTGTATAGGAAGGCTACTGACTTTTGCGTGTTGATTTTGTATCCTGCCACTTTACTGAATGATTGATGAGTTGAATTAGTTTTTCTGTGGAGATTTTGGGGTTCTCTATGTATATTATCATATCATCTGCAAATAGTGATAGTTTGACTTCTTCTTTTCCTATTTGGATTCCTTGGATGTCTTTCTCTTGTCTTATTGCTCTGGCTAGGACTTCCAGTATTACATTGAAAAGCAGTGGTGAGAGTGGACATCCTTGTCTTGTTCCAGATCTTAATGGAATTGCTTTCAGCTTTTCACCATTGAGAATGATACTGGCTGTTGGCTTGTCATAGATGGCCTTTATGATGTTGAGGTATGTTCCTTGTATCCCAAGAATTTCAAGGGCTTTTATCATGAATGGGTGTTGCACTTTGTCGAAAGCTTTCTCAGCATCTATTGATATTATCATATGGTTTTTATATTCTTTTTGTTGATGTGTTGGATAACGTTGATTGATTTTCGGATGTTAAACCATCCTTGTGCCCCTGGAATGAATCCAACTTGGTCGTGGTGAATTATCTTATGGATACATTGTTGGATTCTGATAGCTAAAATTTTATTGAGGATTTTTGCATCAGTGTTCATTAGGGAGATTGGCCTATAGTTTTCCTTTTTTGTGTTGTCCTTATTCGGTTTTGGTATTAGTGTAATATTGGCTTCATAGAACGTGTTTGGTATTGTCCCTTCCTTCTCAATTTTTTGGAAGAGTTTGTGAAGGATAGGCACTAATTCGTCTCTGAATGTTTGGTAGAATTCATTTGTAAATCCATCAGGTCCTGGGCTTTTGTTTTTGGGGAGGTTTTTAATTACCATTTCAATTTCGCTGCTTGTAATTGGTCTGTTTAGGTGTTCTATTTCTTCTTTATCTAGCTTTGGGTGATTGTAGAGTTGTAGGAATTTGTCCATCTCCTCTAGATTGTTGAACTTGTTTCCATATAACTGTTCATAGTAGTTACTGATTATTCTTTTGATTTCTGCTGTGTCCGTTGTGATTTCTCCTCTTTCATTTATGATTCTGTGTATTTGTGCTTTCTCCCTTTTTCCTTTGTGAGCCTGGCTAGGGGTTTGTCTATTTTATTTATTTTTTCAAAGAACCAGCTCTTGGTTTCATTGATCTTTTGGATTGTTTTTTTAGTTTCAATTTCATTTATTTCTGCTTTGGTTTTTATTATTTCTTTTCTTCTACTGGTTCTGGGGTTTTTTTGTTGTTCTTTTTCTAGATCTTTGAGCTTCGAGATTAGGTTGTTTCTTTGAGTTCTTTCTTGTTTTTTGATGTGAGCTTCTATTGCTATATATTTTCCTCTTATTACTGCTTTTGCTGCATCCCATACATTTAGGATATTGGTGTCCTCCTTGTCATTCAATTCAAAGAATTTTTTAATTTCTTCTTTGATCTCCTCGTTAGTCCAGTGGTCTTCCAGTAGTGTGGCTTTTAATCTCCATGAGGTAGGATAGTTCCTTGCCTTCTTTTTATGATTTATTTCTAGTTTGATGCCTTCGTGGTCAGAAAAGATGGTTGGTATGATTTCAATCTTGGTGTATCTGTTGATGTTTGTCTTGTGCCCCAGTATGTGATCGATCCTGGAGAATGATCCGTGTGCGCTTGAGAAAAATGTGTACTCCGTTTTTTTTGGGTTTAGTGTTCTATAGATGTCTGTTAAGCCAAATGCTCTAGGTCCTTATTTAGAGCTTTAGTTTCTTTACTTATTTTTTGTCTTGTTGATCTATCCATTGTTGATAGTGGTGTGTTGAAGTCTCCCACTACATATGTGTTTTCTCTGATGTCTGTTTTCAGAGAGGACAACAGTTGTCTGATATATTTTGGTGCTCTTTCGTTTGGTGAGTATATGTTAATGAGTGTTATTTCTTGTCCCCTTAATCATAATGTAGTGACCATTGGGGTCTCTTTTTATTTTTTTGAGTTTGAAGTCTGTTTTATCTGATATAAGTATAGCTGTTCCTGCTTTCTTTTTGGCCCATTTGCTTGTAGGATTGTTTTCCATCCTTTGACTTTGAGCCTATTTTTATCTTTTGTAGCTAAATGTGTTTCCTGGAGACAGCAAAAGGTTGGGTTTTGTTTCTTAATCCAGGCTGCAACTCTGTGTCTTTTTATTGAAGAGTTTAGTCCATTTACATTTAGAGTTAATATTGATATGTTAGCATCTGTATTTGCCATTATGTTTGTCTTTCCTTTGATTTTATTTATTTATTCTTTTAATAACTTTTTTTTTTTTTTTGGTCTTCTTTCGTTGTTATTCGTCCCTCTGAGGTTCTGGCTTTAGGATTCCTTGTAGTATTTTTTGGAGTGGGGGTTTAGTCGCAATGAAATTCCGGAGTTTCTCTTTGTCTGGGAAGGTCCATATTCTTTCTTCATGGAGGAAAGAGAGCTTTGCGGGATAGAGTATTCTTGGTTGGCATCTGTTTTCTTGGAGTCTGTTGACTATGTCCCTCCACTCTCTCCTTGCCCGTAGTGTTTCTTCAGAGAAGTCTGATGTCAGCCTGATTGGTTTCCTTTGAATGTTATCTGTTTTCTTCCTCTTGTCAGCTTCATTATTTTTTCCTTGTCCTGGATTCTTGGGAGCTTTACTATTATGTGTCTTGCTGTGTTTTTCCTTTCGTCGTGGAAGTTTGGTGTTCTTCTTGCTTCTTGTATATCAATTTTCAGCTCCTTCTTCTCATTTGGGAAGTTCTCTTCAATTATATCCATGAATATTTCTCTGTTCCTACATCTCTCTCCTCTCCTTCTGGAATTCCTATAACTCTTATATTTCCTTTCCTCATGGAGTCAGATAGTTCCCGAAGTCTTTCTTCATTCTTTTTCCTTCGTACTTCTCTTTCCTTTTCTGTTTTGGTTCTTTTTATTTCTGTGTCTTCAAGATTACTTATTCGTTCTTCCATTTCATCTATTCTGCTTTCATTGCTTTTCCCAGAGTTCTTTAGTTCCCCATTAATTCTTTGATCTCCTGCATTTCTCTTACTTCCCTCTTAGGGACTCAATTTCCTTCTTCTGATCTATCACTTTTTTAATCATGGCAATTTTAAATTCTCTTTCTGGAAGGCTCAGAAGTTCTTCCAAGTTGCTGTCGTTGCAATCTGGGGAGTGGTTTTCTTTTTGTGGTGTGCTTCTTTCCTGAGGAGTTTTTAGGTTGCGTGTGGTTCTTCTACTCCCCTACTGTCTGTTTTCTAATTTGTCGTATGCGTTGGGACACTGTGTTGCTCGGACTGACTGACATCTTGGGTGAACTTCTCCGCTCCCTCTGGCTCTTCCAGGAGCCATCTCTGTCTTCTGGGGGAGCTTTCTGCTGGTTTAGGCAGTTTTTAACTGAAGAAATGTCCCTGTTCTCAAATGGCGAAGCGGGATGCAGTCCCTGCGCCTCCGGTTTCAGGCACACTCTTCTGCGCCCCCCGGTCTGCCCGGACGTGGGTGCCTGCTCCCTCTGTGGGCTCAGACTGCTGGTCGGAAGGGGCCTGGCGTGGAATAACTTCCGGCTGGCCACTGCAGAAGCTTCTGCCCTTTTCAAGCAGTCTTAAGAAATTTCCTGTTCTATGGGTGTTAGTGACTTTTTTTTTTCCTGGTACTAGGTGGCGCCAGAGATCTCTCCTATTGTCCTTGGGGGCTGTTTTTTCGTCCCCCCCACCCCGTGGGACAGGAACAGAGCGGGAATGGTAGGGTACACCTCAACAGCTTTGGGGTGCTGTGTCTGCCTTGTGCCCACCGTCGTGGAGAACCCACGCCCCGAATTTTCGTGCCCCCGGGTCTCAGTTCAAAGCCCTCAGTTCCAGGACGCGGGCTGTAGCCCAGTTCAGTGGCGCAGGAATGGCGCCTTTTGCACCGCTCCGTGCCGGGTGCCTGGTTCCTGCTCACTCAGGGAGGGACCTTCACCTCAGTGAGGACTCCCGCGCGTCTCCCCGCAAGCCTAGGTCGTCTCCCGCAAGCCTAGGTCTCAGGCGCGGGTACCTGGGCAGCCGCGATCGGTCTGCACTTCTTTTCAAGCTCCCCGAGCGCGCCGCGTTTCCGCGCAGGCTTACGGCAGCCCCGGGCTGTGTGCGCGTCTCCCGGGGTCTTTGTTCTTCTCTAATATGGCGGGAGCCGGGTAACTCAGATCTTAATTCAGTTCTTTAAACCTTCGTTTTACAATGCTTTCATTTTTCTCCTTGAGTGAAAAGTTTGGGAACTTCAGAGACGGCAGGATTTAAAAGCTGAGGATACCTTTCTTTGGACTTCTCTCTTCTATATCTTTGCTCCCATTTTCTAGTTACTCTGGGCTCTCTAGACTTCTTTTCCTGATTCATCTGGTTAGAAAGATGGCAATCTTTCCATTAAAATTTTAGCTACTCTAAAAGAAAAACCACAAAAACAGGAACTCACTCCTTGCTAGTCATTTGCTCCAATTTTGCTTCTCACCAAATCTTCCTGACTTGTATTCAGTCTCCAGAGGTTTTAGGACATGAATTTTGTATGTTGCCCCAAGTTTAAGGTAGGATTTGCAGGAGGATCTGTTTGTGAGGCTTCCTCATTGCCATATTGAGGGAGAGCTTAGCTGATTTTGAAGATAGCCATCTTTGCAAATTCTCTTAGTACCCAAATGATTGATCTCTAAATTTAGGTAGTCAGATAGTTTAGCAGCTTAGTGATAGAACTCAAATGGTGAGGATGTTTGACTTACTGGATATTACTTATCAAAAATAATTTTGTACTGACTTTCGTGATTTTGCCACAGGAATATTCTTACTTTTCCAATTTTTCTCTTTATCAAGATACCATAATTTAACCAATGATGTTCAGATTTTCCTCTTTTACATGGACCTTAGAAGAAATAAGTCAGTGAAAGATATTCCTTTTTATTTTATATAGCAATCTTGGGAGAAAGACCACTGAAATAGGGATGCACAGGTGTTTTTGTTTCAGTGGTCAACAGTAAGTCCTGGTCATTGAAAAAACTTAGGTTTTAGAATTATTTCCATTCCATTTGCTTGATACTCTGAGGCCTAACACTACTCTTTTACTTTCCTTAGGTTTGTAAATAAAGGAAGCCCTCTCCATGGAGCCCTAGATTAGAAGGAACATATATTAACATACATTTTTTAAATCTATTGATTCTGAAGAGAAACATTAACAGATTCATATTCTTCAGATGCCACGGGTGCTAAAAGCATCAAGTCTGAGAGTCTTTCCTCAGCTCTTTTCTGCCTTCTCTATTATCTACAATGACCAAACATTCAATATTAGACACACTTAGATTATTAATGAAAAAAGTTGTCTGGAAATAGTAAGGAATAGGATGATTCTATACCTGGGGCCAGATAATGCCAATATCTTTATCAGGTACATAAGACTTAAATCAAGTAGGCAAAGTAAAGCTGCACTGGATAAGTTAACAAAAGTGATCCCAGGGATTCTGTCACTTGGGCAATGATTGCTCTAATGAACAAAGATTTTTTTTTGTCATGAAATCCTAAAGGTTGAATTTTTCTGGAACTGTAGTAGAAAACTCTTACCTTATCTCGGTCTTACCTAGGAAGAGATAAAGAGGAAAGATTTTTTTTTTTCTTTTTCTTTTTTAATCCATCTAGAAGCCTTGGACATTTTTGCTTTGGAGAAATTGTCATCTGTTGTTTGTAGGCAATATATATTTCTAAATATTCATTGAATATGGCTGGAGAACATGAAATTTTAGTTCAAAGAAGAACTGACATTGATTTTTGTCTTTTTTCCCCCCATTTAGATCCTTTATTTGCCTTTTTATAACTATTTTCCCCCAACACCAGCCCTTTTATCTCCTTGTCTTTTGCCCTCCTGCTTCCTTCTTAACCCAGAATCCTCCAGATGTTTGTTGATGTCCACGGGTTTTTAAAAGTGTTTTAGTTTATTGAATTGTGTACTATGCATATGTCCAATATTTTTTTTAAAAGTTTTCATTTTCAACCCCACATAAGGCAGAATATTTTCTATTTGTTCATTGTTGTATTTCAAAAAATATTTGTTAGAGCAAATATTTATTGTATAAATTTGGACAAATATATCACATTATTTAAAACTAGGCAAATATTTGTGTCAAATACCAAGCCCAGCTCCTAGACTGGAGTCATACAGTGTCCCAGACTGGAATTTAAAGCAGTTTCAATGACCTTGAGCAGATGTCTCTGTATAGGACATCTCAATACAATCTGTCGGAGGAGTATCATCAGAAAAATGCAAAAACCTGAAAAAAGGTCTGATAAGAAAGGGAAAAGCATTATTAATTTTTATTCTCACTTTCTGGTCTAGTTAAATTAATAACTTCATTTCAGTGAACACATGGCCTTTAACACCTATTATGAAAATTAAAAAAAAAAAATTATCATTTTCACCCAGAAAATTGGCTCAAATCATTTAACTAGAGTTCATAAAATACAAGTTGTAATGATTGGGGGAAAAGGGGACAGGATTTACAACCAGAGATAAGTTCTAGTAGAAGATAAGATTGGATATTTTGCTTTTCAAAATGCTTCTCAATTAAAAAATGCTTTAAATTACATATGGATTCAATTTATGCAGAGCCATATGGAATAAGTTGTAAAAGTGCATTTACTCCTAGTCCATTTTTCTTTTTTTGTGGGGGGGAAGGGAGACTGAGGATGGTTCTGAGAGGGCCTGTTTTTGGTTTATGTACTGAATGATACCAGAGATTGTCACTTCTATTTCTTGTCTTTGAAAGCAGAATGAAAAGTTCCACCAACCAGAGTCAGTTGGCTCTGAAATAAATGAAATATACCTGTGAACCACTTTGGTTTAGAAAAAAATACAAAAGGATTTGGGGGGAACACAAAAGAAAGATATAAGGAAGGGGCTCAAGACAAGGGCATGATGAACAATTTTGGAATTAAACTTTCTTGTTGGGTCCATAGAAGAACATACCATCTGAAGCCCTGCTATGGGTTTTAGCAAATTACATTTGTTAGGTTCATTTGTTTTTAGTAGCCTACTGCAATATACATGCATCAGCTTTTTTAATTACTTATCTTTAATTTTCTATATTTTGATATGTGGAACAAAGTCCTGTTGCCCAGTCCTGGTAACAATTCAGTCAGTAATGACAACTGACTTGACCACAGAAATGTGGGAAACTATAACAAGGTGGTTCCCACAGTTAAAATGATTCTTCATTTTCAATGAAGTCTAAAATTCTGTGCTTGCTTTGGTAGCACAGATACCAAAATTGGGGTGATACCAAGAAGATTACCATGGCTTCTGCATAAAGATAACAGTAAAATTCTTTGCTTGATTTTCAAGACGCTCTACTCTTTCTCCGTGATCACACCTGGTCTTTTTTTGGTCAAAAGGCTATTTTCTGACTCTCCCAGGAGGGTGCTATATCCAGTCACATTCTCTCTCACCCACCTGTAACATCTTTTTTTTTTCCTCCCCATATATTTGAATCCAATATCTTCCTCCTCTACCATATTGTGTTTTTTCATGTAGAAAGTTTAAAAATGATGGGCCTCCCTGGTGGTGCAAGGAGTTGGGACTCAACCTATGAAGCTGTCCGCAGTCTCTGCAGCATGAGTTTGATCCCCGGCCAGGGAGCTACCCACATGGAGCAGCAGACCTCTCCTGACTCACCTGTTGCTCCCCTCAGCAGTGCATTTCTGTCGATCTGGCTGTTCTGTTCCCCACTCTGTCTCTGGTGAATCCTCTCATTCCCCTCACCTCTGGCCTGTACTCCAGTTCTTGTATGCATAAATAAATAAATCTTTAAAAAAAAAGAAAGTTTAAAAATGAGATATGTGGGGTTTTGGTGGTAGGCATGTTGTGAAAACATACATCTGTAGAGGTTAGAATCAATAACCTCTAAAACAAATACAGTGTTGTAAATAAACATTACCTCAATAAGCATCATTAAACAAAAAGTAAAATAACATGAGATGAGTGTCTTGATAGGGAAACATGTTCAAAACCTATCATGAATAAAAATAGTTGTAGTAGAAGTAAAATTTGATATGTGTATTTAGTGAGGAAAAAAGCATCTAAACCACATTATTAATGGTAGTTATCTTTTGAGTAATATTTTCTCGGGGAGGAAATTTGCCTTATATTTATGCATTGTTTGAATTCTTTAAATGTATTACTTTTGTGTTCAAAATAAAAGCTTGTTAAAAAATTATAAATTGTGCTTTCTCCACAATCTTCCCTTGATAAGGATGCTTTTCTCATAAACTCCTAACTTGTACTATGTAACTATAAGATTCTGAATAAAATCTTCTATTAGCTCTTATTTATATGTGTACAGATCTTGCTCTTTAAATTTGCTCATAATCTAACTTGGAACCAATGTATAATACTAATTCTGAACATTCTCAAATTTCTAGAAATGGCCTCAATACACAGTTCTCAGAAAATAGAAAAATAGATTGCATTTATCTAAACTAGCATGTAAAAATTGGGTATTTGGCAGGTAAAAATCAACATCTGGGCCTCCCCGGTGGTGCAGCGGTTGAGCGCTGGGTTCGGAAGCTGCCCGTGGCCTCTGCAGCGCCGGTTCGATCCCCGGTCGGCGGGCGAGGGTCCCACATGGCGCGCAGACCTCTTCTGCCGCCGTCTGCTCCCCTCAGCAGTGTACTTCATCACTCTGCCTGTTCTACTCTCCACTCTGGCTCTGGTGAATTCTCTCACCCTCCTGTGCCTCTGACTGTACCCAGTGCTTGTATAAATAAATAAATAAACAAATCTTAAAAAAAAAAATCTGTTATCCTTTAAAAAAAAAAAACAACATCTGATTATTCTGACTTTGCAGATGACATTGGCATGATGGTCTCTAAATGTAAGGGTGGCCTCCCTGGTGCCACAAGGAGTTAAGATGCAACCTACGAAGCTATCTAGAGCCCCTGCAGCACGAGTTCCATCTCAGGCCAGGAAGCTACCCACATGGTGCAGCAGACCTCTCCTGACTCACCCACTGCTCCCCTCAGCAGTATATTTCAGTCAATCTGCCTGTTCTATCACCCACTCTTTTTCTAGTGAATCCTCTCACCCCCCATATCTCTGGCCTGTACCCCAGTTCTTATATGCACAAATAAATAAATCTTTAAAAAAATAAATGTAAGGGCAACGAGATGCATCTGAAATGATCGGGAAGGGTCCGGGAGAGGTAGGAGGAAATGGTACTGATGGATACCATCTGGGCTCTTGCTTGGCATGAATGGGCTTTCTGTTGGGGCAGAAGGTTCTGACATATGACATTTTTTATGACCACAACACAAGTTGGTGAATGACTAAGGAAAATGTTTTGACTTAATCATTTTCTTTCTACACTCTATTGGGACCCAGGGAGGAAAGAGAAAGGGAATTTCTGTTAAGAAAAGTGTTGCCCTTCTCCATAATTATGAGGTACTATCCACCAACATGTTCCCTATCTTTATAAATCTATAGCTTCTTTGTTTTACCTGAAGTATATATACCCACTAACAAACTCCTGTTTCTTTCTCCCAGCCCTCCATTTTACTTGCCTAACTTGGGAGTTGGATTAGCTGGGGTCTGTAGTCTGAGTTTAAAATCCATGTGCTACTTCTCCCCAAAGTTACACATAATAATTTTCAGAAGCCATTAACCTTAGATCTTGGGTGAAAATTACTATTACCATATATCACTAACAAGCAAATGATCTGAATAAATAGGATATTTTTGTATATTGACAGGAGAATATTCAATTAAGATGTGGAGTCAGGTGAGGTCAGGATTGAAAAGTCAGTTTGAGGACAAGCTAGACTGAAAATTTTGATCACCTTGGAAAGACAGGAGATAACTATTTATTTTTATGTCTAGATTAGATAGACTTACTCCTGATACAATTGTTATCAAACTGTTTATATCTTAGAATTAGGAACAAACTATCTTGTCCTATGTTCTCAAAAGTCTTATTCCCCCAGAAGTTCTCTCCTGCTTCTCTCTCTCCTGATCCCTTTCCCTCTCTCTCCCATTCTCCCCTACTTTTGGTGTGGAAATATGTTTGTAGTTTCTCTGTGTTTTCAGTTCTGTTAACTTGAGTCTTTCCCTTTGGACCCATTTAACCATCACTGAATTGTGTGACAATCTTCTGTTTAGCAAAATTTTTTGGGCATGGGTCTGACTGACCCCAGGTATAAGACATATTTCTTTTCTTTTCTTTTTTTTTTCATAACTTTGAGAGAGTATCAGGCTACCTCCTTTCCAGAATAAAAGTTATATTTGGTATAGAGAGCTTTAAACACCCCCAATATTATAGGTCCACATGGGAGGGAAGTAAAGTTGAGAATGATCTGTGCAAGCAAGGAGAAAAAATATTTGAAGTTAGGGGGGCTTGTGGGGTTCATGCCTTGAAAGTTTGAAATATCAGTATAGATATGTAGAGTGGAAGAAATCAAAAAAGATAGGGATAAACAAATGACAGCATACTCCAGAAGACTTCAGAACTCCCTTTGCATTTTCTATGAGTTGTTTTTACATGTTTCCAGCCATATCTGATCAACCTTGTATGTGGATATTGGGTGAGGTAGTTTTTGTGTCTCTTATCATTTGCAAAGTCTCTTGTCCAAGGGCTACAGAGATGGAAACTGCTATTTGATGAATTATTTCAGCCATCTTCAGCTTGGTTTATTTGACTCATTTATAGATTATGATTTGATATGTAACTTGAAAATTAGTTTAAGTAATGATGAACCTTTGTTGGTTGAATTATTGGTATGGAGAAACATAGTTTCAAACTAACAATACCCTTCTCTTAGAATTTTGAATCTTCAGGTGCCAAAGAATGTCATGAAAGATTGTTGTTTGCTGGCCTCTTGGGTTGGTATCTTGGATATTTTTTATAATTGATTATACTTTTCTTAGCAAAAAATAAATTCAACTTTCCCTATTTGAGGTTTTTCTCAAGTGAATCACAGTTGACAATACTGTCAATTTTCTTCCCACTGTATATTTTGTTTTTTAGACCTTGCCTCCTTTTAAAAATATTTCACTTTTGAACATAAACTAGTTTTACTAGATAATTTTATCCTGTAAAATAATCATCTATCTCTTTCTCACTTGCTCCTTATTACCTCTTGTGGTTAACACTGATTTTCTGTGGCTGCTTTCTACAACCTGAATAATTGTATCCCTTTATCTATCTGATTTACACTTTTCCTAAGTTTTTTGAGAAAAATAATCATTTAGGTTAGGGGGAAACCATCATTTTTAATCAAATACAAAGCAATCAATCCTTTTGAAAAAAATTAGGTAATTTGGAAAGCTAAACTTAAAACTTTTAAATTGGATTTCTTAGTGTTAGAGGTTAGGTTATTTTCTTTGCACAATTTTGGGCTAATCTTGGGATATTTAATAATGAGATCATCATCTGTGGAAACCCAATATTTCTATTATAGAGTTATCACAAATCTTTGATGTTATTAAATGAAAATCTCATTTAGATTTTTTGAAGTTCCTTCAAGATTATCATTTCCCTATTAAACTTTATTAAACTTTCAATTTCAGCTGAATTTTTTTGAATGGCGGTATTATTTCTTTGTAACAACCATGGAAATTTCTTTAGAATAGAAGACACTGAGTGAGGAGATAAAGGTAGCAGATTTGGCCCTGTATTTTACTGGCAGACCACAGAACTCACTAGCATTCTTAGTTTGAGCAACAGAAACTAACTCTGGCTAGTTAATCTTAATCTTAAAGGATACTCAGTAATCCATAGAGTCAAATTAAAATTGACCAGTTATGTCACAGGAAATTTGTTTACATGGGGAAACTGCAGGGATCATGGATAGCAAAAAATGAGCAGATAGTTGTTATATGTTCAGTTATATGTTCAGGTGGGGAGCACAAGAAAAATGCTACCAAAAAAATCATAATGCTGTGGTTCAGGGAAGACTTCTTTGTGGAGGTAGCATCAGGTAGCATCAAAATTTAATGGATAAGTCAATTTACCAATGGTAAGAGGGATAGTAGGAATTTTGTAGAAAAACAACATAGGGAAGGTAATGAGTCAGGGGAGACCATGCTGCATTTTAAGAGCTCAAAGTACTCTGAAACTGAAGCCCAAATGGAGGGGTTAATTAATGGAGATCAGAGTAATGAGGGAGAAAACTAGAAATATAAATAGGAAGCAGGTCTTGAAGGAGTTAAATTAAAAAAGAAAATTGCCCCCCAAAGTGGCAGTATGTGATGCTACCTAAATCCCATAATCTGTTGAGACTGATAGTGACTGATGTTAAAATACTTAGCCAATGTAATGGACATTCAGTGATATGTTATCTGGGTCATATGATATTTCCATTTTTAGTTTTTTGAGGTAAATCTGGATTGCTTTCCAAAATGGTTGCATCAAGTTATGTTCCCATCAATAGTGAAATAAGGTTCCTATTTCTCCACATCCTCTTCAGCACTAGTTTTTGCTGCTGCTGTTTGGTGTGTACCATTCTCTCAGATGTGAGATGATATCTCTTGTGGTTTTAATTTGCATGTCCCATATTAATAACAACAAACACTTTTCCATGCATCTATTTTGGCCATCTGCATATCTTTTTGGTAAATTGTTCAGATCTGCTGCTCATTTATTAAATGGATTATTTGTTTTTTAATTGTTAAACTGCATAAGCATTTTCTATATCTTGGATATTAGTCCCTTGGTGGTATGTAATGTGTAAATATTTTCTCTTACTTAGCAGTATGTCCTTTAAATTTACTTATATTTTCCTTCATTGTATAAACATTCTTAATTTGAGGTATTCCAATTGCGTACTTTTACTTTTGTTTCTCTTGCCATAGAGTCAAGTATTTTTCTGAAACATATCATCAATGTTTTCTTCAATAAAATTTATTGTTGTAGGTCTTTTATCATAATCTTTACTCCATTTGGAATTTATTTCTGTGCATGGATTTAGGGAGGGATCCAACTTCATTCTTTTACACGTGGCCCTCCATTTTTCCCAGCACCGTTGATTTACAACAATATCATGATTCAGAAATACAGACTCCTATCTTTTCAAGTGGAATCATCACAACCAAGGCACCTATAGTCTTCCACAATCATTGATTCTTTATCCTACAACTTTTCTGAATGAGTTTATAAGTTTTAATAGTTTTTTTGGTGGAATCTTTATTTTTTTCTCATCTAATATCATGATTTCTAAAACCAGACAATTTTATTTTTTCCTTTTCATTTTAGGTGCCTTTTATTTCCTTTTCTTGCTTAATTTCTCTGACCAGGACTTCTAGTACTATATTGAATACAAGTGTTAAGAGGGAATATCCTTGTCTTGTTTCTGATCTTAAAGGAAAAACTTTCACCTTTCGACCACTGAGTGATGTTAGATAAAAGCTTGTCATTATATTGAAGTATGTTTCTTTATACCCTATTTGTTAAGTGTTTTTTTTTTTAACCATAAGTGAATAGTCAATCTTGTCAAATACTTTTCTGCATCTATTGAGATGATCACATGATTTTTATCCTTTTTCTTCTGAGGGGGAGTATTAGGAGTGGGGTATCCTTTTTAATGGGGTAAGTTACATTTATTGATTTGATTAGTTTGCACCATCCTTGAATCCCTAGAATAAATCCTACTTTTAATCATGATATATGAACTTTTCTTGAATTTAGTTACTAATATTTTATTGAGTAGTTAGTACTTAGGTAAGTGTTGGTTAGAAACCAACACCTTAAGTAACAAAGTTTGCTACCTGAGGTTAGAGAATAACTGGAAGATGGGCATTTTTGCTTATTCTTCTGTACTGAGCTCTGGTGGGCAGCTGTGTGGGAGTACTCCTGTGTTCATTTAAAAACTTCCTCATTTATTATAATCCTGAAGGACTTGTGAATGTCAAGCTTGTTGGCTCAGAGCTTGCTGACTGGATGGCTTATGCCTTGGATTGCAGTCATCAAAATTTGGGCAGCAAATATGTGTACAAACACTTTCCAATGTGATGCTGGTGACTGTTTTACTGTGGTAGCTTGTTGGAGCAAAAATGCTGTGATGGTAAGTGCCAGTACCTAGATGCATGTTAAATGAGAAGTCAGACCCTCAGCAGCAGACCTTAGGCAGTGGCTTCCAAAATATCCAGTCAAACTCCTTTCAGGAAAAGGCTAAAAGTGCTCTTGTTCCTGCTGAGAGCTAATACTGTGTTTCTATGGTCCTGTAAGTCGCTTCAACAAAGCCCCCCTGACTTTCAGAGCTAAGTGTTTTGAGGGTATATCCCACTGCTAGGAGTCTCAAAAGCTGGCATGCAGGATGTGAGGTCCAAAACCTTTCCTCCTCAGAGAAGCTTGATGTTGGGTTTCCTTCCCAAATGTATGACTCTGTCCTAGACATGGAGCTTGTAATAGGAGTGTGTCTCAGCATTTCCTTCCTGTTTTGACGTGGCAATAAGGTTATTTTCTTATTCTTTTGATGTGTAGATGTCACTCTACTAGTTTCTGGTAACATTAAGAAGTAAATGCTCCATGCATAACTGTATACACAATGAGTTTGTGGGAGGAGGTTATCTTAGGAGCACTTTATGTCACCAAGGGACTTCTTGGTCCCTCCCTCATTCACCCTCACTGTTGACCATCACAAAAGGTAGAGCTGATTACCTCATTCTAATTACCCATTCTAAGTACTTTCAGAGACCTTGATAAGGGCTACAGCTGAAGTTACAGTTATTACTTATTCTTCCTTTTGGGTCATTTCCACTCATTGTGTGTATTCTTCTAAGTACACAAACTGTGAGACCGAGAAGTTTTCAAGTATCTCAACTTGGTGGGTACTGAAGTCTAATTTTTATTTTTATGCACCACAAGACTGCAAAGCTCTCTGTTTTCAGCTAATTCTTGTTGGCTTTCTAGCCTCCTACCCCGTGTAGTTTAAGTAATTAGCAAAGGTACAGCAAAGGTACAGGAAAAAGACATTGCCGGTCTTATTTCTTTAGAATATCTTGTCCTTCCCAGACCTGTCTAAATCAGCAGTCCGGTTCTACAATTTTTGTCTCCTTAGCCTGAAATGGATTTGAATTTTCTGATGATTTCATGGCAGTCACCTTCTTCTTGGTTCTCAGCTTCTCCTCATAGCCAAGAAAATATATATAGCAAAAAGAGAGAAATTGGACACAAAATATTTTTGTATTCATCTCACTGAATATTTCTCACTGAAATATTCATCTCACTGAATTTCCCTATTTCCTGGGGGTGATCTTGATCTCTTGAATTTTCATTTTTTTCAGGAGCTATCTGATTCCTTAAATAATTTAAAAAATTAGCTGAATTATCATGTACTTAAAAGGAACATTGGTCAGCTACATTCAGCATAGCTAGAAGTGAAATTCAGTGCCCATTTTTGTTTTTTCTTTACTCTTTATTATTTTAATTGATTTATAATTTACATTGCAATAAAATGCAGGTGTAATGTCAAATGTACAGATCCACAAATTGATAGACATATCAAATTTTTAGTATGTAACAGCACCGTTATATTATTTTATTGGTGGTATGCCTCATTTCAGCTCCTGCAAACTCAATTCTTTACAGAGCATATTTTTTTATTCACCAAATTTCTATAAATGTTAAAAAATATTTTCCCTAGAAGTCCGTGAACTTGCTCCCTGTCTTAAAGAGTTTACAGCCTGACTGGGGAGTTAAGATTTACACACAAATGTGAGTTTTTGGAACTTATTTTATATTACATAGGCAATAACTTCCTCGGACAGGCAGAATAAAAGCAAAGGCTCGGGGAGTTAATAGACTGGATTTTGCCTTACGCCTAGAATTTCAAAATGTTTCTAGGGCAAGTCAATTAAACCCCAATGACCCTCAGTTTTTCCATTTACAATTTGACTGATATCTAGATTATAGGATCATTGTGAGGATGAGATAATGCATATTCACATATGTCCGTCGCATGCCACTGTTTTATTAATATTAATCACAACTCATCTTATTCTGTACTCAGCTTTTCTTTTCTCATCTGTTGATATTCATTTCCTTGTTTTCACCCCCTTCTTCTTTTCCTTACATGATTATATTTTCACAGGTGGTTTGTGTTTCCTACTATCTCACAGGCATGAAAGACATCAGCCATTATTGGTTACCAATACTAGCCGTATTCTCTTCCCTTCAGTTACAATTTGCTTGATCGCAATTTGTGTTACTCATGTATAACTGTGGAGCATTGTACTGAGGGCTAATGGGTGCCTTTTGTTGAAAAATTAACTCGAGTCAGCAAGAATGGCATCCTTTTTTACAGAGTGTTAATTCTCCATTTTCCTCCATTTTGAGTCACTGAAATTTTAAACTAGGGCATCTGGCATCATTGCCTTTTTCTTTCTAGTTGAGGTTCTGATCAAACTTTATTTGTCTGAGTTCACTCCTGGAGGGCTTGGGGGTTGTTGTAAGGCATGCGTTTTTAATTTGGTAAAATTAAATCTCTTCGGTTAAATCTACTGTGAAATTAAAACCTTGACTCAAACCTGACATTCAATAGACTCCCTTTGAAAGTGTCCTGATTTTACGTGAACTCAAATAGCCACAGTAGGCCTTAGGTTCCTTTCAAATTTTTCAGGCTCAGCTGCCTGATGAGAGATGCAAGATTGTGGCAGAAAGACAGAGGTATATTTCCATGTGGGGAAAGAACAGGCTGCTGTAGATAGAGAAAAATGGGTTTACTTTCTCTTTGTACTCCTATTTTAGGTCCTTAATTACATGGCATATTGTTTAGTAACCCTTACTAAACAATGTGTGTGGTGATTATGTACCATTGGACTCTTCTCTGCTTAAAGGCATCACTTTTATTTTTTTGGTAATGTAGAATTAATAGTAGTGACATTAGGCTTTATTTATTTATTTTTCTATCTATCTATTATTTATTTATTTGCTTTGGATGCAAGATCATCCATCTACGGGGTGTGAAATACTAGTTAATTACTTTTGGTCTAATGTTCTTGGCTTTCTCTAGGTACAGAAGTTTAGTATGCTTAAGGAGACACTTAATTGGTATTCCCTGATTAAGATTGCATTTTCCAGGTAATTTATTTAAATAAACAGAAGGTTGTTAGATTTCCTGCCTCCATAAAATAAAACTCAGCTAATTTAAAAATTTTTGGTAACTTTAAGAAAATGTGTATGTATTTTTTAAAAGCATGGTTTTCTCTTAAATTATTGTTATATTATTAATATCCACATATAATGTTCATATTACTATCCACATATAATAAAAGAATGTTTCTCTATGGTTTTAGACTTATATCAATATTTTTTCTCTAAGAGTCCTTATTCCTTACCCCTATTGAGGGAAGAGTTAGAAGTCTTGGATCTTCACTTCTATAGTCTATGCTGGGAAGTGGCTACCATAAAAAAAAAATCTGCCACCAAAAGACCTTAAAAAATAGACATTTAATTTTAAAAATCAATTGGACTTAAAAGAAAAGTTTGAGGCAAGTGCACTGAGTTCCCTTGTACTGTGCCTCCAATTACCCCTAATATAAAAATCTTACTTTTGTTTGCTACATTTGTTACACTAGTGAATAATACTGATACATTGTTTTATTTTATTTCTTTATTTTTTAAAGATTTTATTTATTTATCTATACAAGCACTGGGTACAGTCAGAAGCGCGGGAGGATGAGAGAATTCACCAGAGCCAGAGCAGGGAGCAGAGCAGGCAGAAGGACCGAAGTACACTGCTGAGGGGAGCAGCGGGCAGCAGGAGAGGTCTGCACGCCTTGTGGGACCCTGCTCCGGTGGCCGGGGAGCAGCTGGGGATCAAACCGGTGCTGCAGAGGCGCTCAACCGCTGCGCCACCGGGGAGGCCCTGATACATTGTTATTAACTGAATCCCATACTTTTTTCAGAATTCTTCAGTTTTTCCCTTGAACCCTTGAGTTTTCTGTTTTGTATCCTATCCAGGATAGCAACTGAGTTCAGTGCCATTTTCGTTTCTTAACTGTGAAAACTTTAAATCATTGACTTTTACAGTTTTCTGTTTTTGCCTTTTTAAATTCATGACCAAACATTGTCTTTTGCCCTTTCTCATTTTTTGGTCTTTGAATTTCAGCTTTTAGTTTAATCTTCACCCTCCTCCCTGTTTCCTTCCTACTCTGCACAACTCCTTCCCTTTCTCCGTGCCTGCTTGTTGTTCTTATTTACTCATTTGAGATCTTTTGTGGTTTTCAAATTTTGTTTTCTATCTAATTCTCACTTACTTTAATGTTTCCTGGCATAGAAGCCAAAGCTCAAGTCAAAGATAACGACTCCATTTAGGTGTGTATTTCTTGAGTAGATAGCTCCTTAAAGTCTTTTCTTGATTTTTTTAAAAAAGATTCACTTATTTATAGAAGAATGGAGGTACAGGCCAGAGGCGCAGGAGGGTGAGAGAATTCACCAGAACCAGAATGGGGAACAGAACAGGCAGATGATTGATATATACTGCTGAGGGGAGCAGGGGACAAGTCAGGAGAGGTCTACTGTGCCATGTGGGTAGCTCTCTGGCTGGGGATCGAACTTGTGCTGCAGTGGCTGTGGATAGCTTCATAGGTTGCTTCTTTATTTTTTTTTTAAAGATTTATTTATTTATACAAGAACTGGGGTACAGGCCAGATGTGCGGGAAGTTGAGAGTATTCACCAGAGATAGAGCAGGGAACAGAACAGGCAGACTGAAATACACTGCTGAGGGGAGCAGTGGGCAAGATAGGAGAGGTCTGCCGCTTCATGTGGGTATCTCGCCGGCCTGCTGGGATCGAATCTGTGCTGCAGAGGCTGCTGACAGCTTCACAGCGTGGTGTTCAACTGCCTGTGCCACCAGGGGAGGCCCATTCATAGGTTGCTTCTTAATCCCTTGTGCAACCAGAGAGGCCCTCTTTTCTTGATTTATGCATTAATTTAGGATCCAGAACAGATATGTAGTTGCTGTGTGACTATGGATAATTAATTTTCTGAATGTGTATATATGTGTGTGTATATATATATTTTTAAAAAAAGATTTATTTATTCATACAAGAACTGGAGTGTAGGCCACAGTGTAGGGGTTGGGGGTGAGAGGATTCACCAAAGACAGAGTGGGGAGCAGAACAGGCAGATCTACCAAAATACACTGCTGAGGGAACAGAGGGCAAGACAGGAGAGGTCTGCTCTGCCATGTTGGTTGGCTCCCTGACCAGAGATCAAACTCATGTCACAGTGGCTGGCAATAGCTTGATAGTGCTGAGACTTTAACCCCTGCATCACCAGGGAGGTCCAGTATTATGTTCATAAAAGCTACTTCTTAGAAACCCTGTGAGAATTAAATTATTATGCTTTGAAATATATGGCATAGTTGCTTACTATGGTGTTCCTTCCCTCCTTCATTTCTGCTTTCTACTCTGTAACACTGACAAATTGAACTAAAAAGTAATATCATGCTTGGCATTAACATTTGCTTCTGATTGTTAATTTATACTTTCCATTGATGATAGAGGTTAGTTAGAATAGAAAAAGCTAAAATGTTCCTTTACACATAGCATTAAGGAAGTAGACTTATTTAATTACTTTAAGGAAAATCAAAGAAATGAAAATATCAAGAGCATGGACTCATTAGTATACATACCAAATGAGCACTGTTTATTGTTTACCTAGAGATCCGTTTAAAATTATTGACTTAAAGTGACTTAGTGGGTTAGCCTAGATCAAGGATTCAGACTCAGAAGAAATCAAATTATAAGAAACTGGGATTTGATTAAATAGAAATTCAATGACAAGTTCACATATAAAAAGATTTCACTTAGTTTGATGATTTCTAGCCCATCCATACAATAGTACAAAGTCTATTCTAAATGAATTGTAACAAATGTAACCACCTACATCATTTTGGTCCTGTCTGTCAAAACCACTTCCAATGGAAGCAGATTTGTGGTCGAGAAAACTTGTCACTTACATGTTGCATCCTCTGTCTCCATTCAATAGTGTTAATTCTACTCAAACCCTCCACTGATCTGTCTAATCCTAACTTAGCCATCTCTTTTCCCTCATGAGAATTATAGAGGCTCTTAAATTTTTGACACTTTACTTCAATACTATTCATCTCAAATCCATTAAGGGATAGCTTTCTGGTCCACCGGCTCCTCAGTTCACTTACCCATACCCCCTTGGCCCATCACTGACATACATAATTGTTTTGATGCAGCTCATGACTGATCATCTCTTGCAACAAGCTGCTTAATAATGTAAGTACATTGATGTGACCTAGATGAAATGGAGATATTCTGCTATTGTAGTGAAAGCCTGTGTTAGGGAAAAGAAAAGAGGATGAGTTTATCCATTATGCTTTTCTCTTGGGGACTTCTATATTTTTCCATCAACATGACCTCAACAAAATTCTTTCTACTACCTATGATACAAGTTACAATATGATACAAGTTACAATCCTCTTGAATTGCTGTCTCATTCTGCTCTCTTGGAAGAGACACATTTACTGTCTGAACATAACCACAAACCATCTTGTTTATCAAGCATCCTGGCATCTCTTTAAGGGTGTGAGATGTTTTCGTAGTTCATTCACAATCTAAGTGAACTCATCAACACTTCTTCTTCTGTGTTGTTATTGAACTGAATCCGATCTTTAATTAGACATAGAGCTAATGAAGGGATCTTTTTATATAGTTTTAAAACTTATATTCATGGTATTTAGAAGTTTATTTTAGGTTTAATTTACTTTTAGTTTTGTCTAAAAGTAGCTGACTCTGATAATAGTTTTAATAATTATTACCTTTCACTAAATGGGAACTTACTATGTGGGTCATGCATGCAACATTTAATTTATCTATTTTCTATTTTATTTTATTTTTTAAATTGAGGTAACATTGTTTGCAACATTTTGTATGATTTAGGGAATTAGGTTCACACTTAAGATGTATGTCACCATACCACATTTATCATCGAAGGATCCATAATCCTTTACTATAGACCATTGGTCTTCCTTTCCACTTTCTTTCCATTGTACCTTCTCTTCCCTTATAACAACTTCTATTCTGCAGTCATATTTCTAGGATTAGTTTTGGTTTATTTTTTTTTCTGTTCCTTTGGCTTATTTCCTTGTATTCTACAAATTAAAATCATAATTCTCTCCAGTTCCATTTGTATTGTCCCAAATGACAAGAGTTAATCTAAAAACATCTAATTGAATCCTCACAAAAATTCTATGATGTGGATACTATTGCCATCTTGATATGAGTGATGAATCTGAGGATCATATAGGTTAAATGTGTTGCTCAGGATCCTGCAGAGGTAAGTTTTGGAATTTGAATTTTCTGAGTCAAAACTCCTCTTACACATTTCAATCCATCATCTCTATCTCTTTCATGATTGCAATTCAGAATTCATCATGGAAGTTATCTGCCCAGAGGAGAAACTTCACTGATTAAGTCCATTGGAAGGGATTTAATTCACATGCCTTTCTTTATCAGTACCTTTTCTTAAGGAGGAAGGGAGAAAAATTATAATAGGCCAATATTTAAGAGAACATTACACATTGGTAACTTTGGAAAACAGAAGAATTAGGCCAGATGAAATGAATTTGCTGCTGAGGTTCTGAGCAAGGAAGTGCTAATGTGGCATTTAACAGTTATATTAAATGACTGGTGGTTCAAGTTCAGAAGACTGGGTGTAGTTAGCCAAGAAAATGTTTAGAAACTGAACTTTATCACAGTTTTGTGTGACTGCTCTTTTCATTTGGTATATATATTTTGTTACTCATTCTTTTATTTACATGATTATATTTTATGTCATCTTCAGGTTTTTCTCTGTCTCTATGAATTAATGGTTAGTTTGAAGAGTTCTGGAGCATTGCTTTTTTTTTTTCTCTTGAGTTTTTAACTCTGAGGGGAGTGAACCATTTCTATTGGTATAAGTGTGGTTATGTCCTGTGTGGATCTCATCCTTCCATTATCTCCTTAATGAAATTATGTTTACTCTAGCACTTCTGACAAAGAATCCTTTGATTTTTGTTTTAATACCTCTATAATTGTGACATTAACAAACAAACTAGACTCAAACAGATCTGGGCCTTCAACTCAGTTCCCTTATACATAAAATCTGTGATCTTGGGAAAATGAATTCCCCATATATGACGTGTGGATAATACCAGCAACTGCACCAAGGGTGTATGTGTAGTGGGGTAATATATGTAAGATAACTCACAAAACCAGTGCATAGCCATTTCAGTTTATGTTAGCTCTGTTACCTTTTAGGTATTATGAAGTCCATTTGTATGCTGGGCTATTATCTTTCTTTCTTACCTGCTAGGAAGCATTCTATCTGCGTTAACTTTAAAATGAAAAACCTACAAAAAAAAAGTTTTTCTTACTCTGTTGTACTTTCTTTTGGACTTACTTTCACTCACAGTTTGGCCTTATAAACATTGTGATGCTGTCATATTCTCTTGTCGATTGGTTTATCTATTCTGGTTGTTCCAGCAGTAGAATTGATAAGTGAACATAATATATCTGTTTTGTTCTACTGTTTTGTCAATAACAGAATTTTACAGCTATCCACTTGCAATTTCTTCCACAAGGACAGAAATTCACATTTAATTCCTAGCCTTGAGCTCTCCTTTCTCTAAATGATCAACTGGATCCTAGCAAGTAGAAATGGGTGCACCTCCCATGTACCGCAGCTGTACTGATGTTGTGGAAGTTATACGAATGGCTAAGACAAGTGACCTGCCCTTTGTGTGCTGTAATGTGGTAGAAATATAAAGTAGAAAACTCATAAAGTGTAATGTGAAAAGTTCCATAAAAGAACAAAAATGTGCTACAAATGTTTCAGAGGAAAGAGAGGATATCTCGGATGAAAGAATGTGTTGTGTTTTAGATGAGGTCTCAGAGAATGGGTATTTAATAGTAAATTTCATGAATATCAACTTTCAAAAATGGCTTGACAGAATTGAAAGTCAATTAACATACTGCTATTAGAAAAGTTATGGGGGAATAAATACTTCCCTTCATGTACTTTTGGTGTCAGAGTACATTATTACTTTTGGAAAGAAATCTGGGTTTTTTAAAAAATTTGAAAGATGCATGCCATTTGACCTAGGAATCTATTTCTGGGTATTGATTTTTTAAAAAGCATTAAGTTATAAAGGTTTATATAAAAGATGTTTATTTCAGCCTGTTTATAAGTTAAGGAAAGAAAATAAACTGAAGTTTCATCTATAGGAATGTTAGAATAAATTAATGACTATGTTATAAAATACAATGCAGTTATTGATATGAATGAAACAGATCTCTATATATTGAAATGAAAGAATGTATGTAAAACCTATGAGAAAAATTAGTTACCAAATAATATATATGTAATAAACCAAATTGTTAGATACTTACATTTTTGTGCATTTATTTTTACATATAATGGAATATATATTAAATTAGTAAAACTATTCTAAAATTTATTGAAACTGTCTTTATTAATAATAGATGAGTATGTTATAGAATTATGAAATGGTATGGTAAAACTGTATGCTATAAGTTAAAACGGAAACATATTTTCGAGTGACTAAGGTTACTTGTGTAAAGTGAATGAATAGAATACAAAGAAGTAGATCCTATATATTTTTGTATATTTATATAAATGTAAGGAAAATGAAAATAGCTCTTGGACAAATCAATAAATCCATGTACTTAAGGATAGATTTAGAAAAAAAAAAGGGTGCTATCTTTTTTATTTTCACACATTCATATTTTTAGGTTTAGTTGTTCAAAAGTAGTAGTTAATAGCCTAACAAAGCAGAATAGAAACTTTGAATTTCAATTTAAAATAAATTATTTTTATTTAAATATTTAAATTTAATTTGTTTAAATACTAATAATTAAAATACTAATAAGTAAAAGTGGTAGAAATAGAATTTGCCCATGAAATTCATTTCAAAATAGAATTTAAAATAGAAATCTATGGCCATTTTTAGTTTCCATACATTCATGTAATTGTAAAATTATTCATGTAATTGTAAAATTATTGAAACTGGTTAAGAACCAGCAAGTTTACATGTAAGTAAGTGCTTCCTGTTCAAACTGGGAATCTAATTGTGCATAAGTGCTTTTGTCTAACTTTAACCCCCAAATTATATATTCATAGTGAAAGATTATTTAAGTGCCTAGAAAAATGATTAATTATTGAGTCTGAGAAGTCCACAACCTGCAGTCTGCAAACTGAAGACCCAGGAAAGTCTGCAGTATAATTCCAGTCTGAGTCTGAGTCCTAAGAACCAGGGGAGGTGGTGGTATAGATCTAGTCCAATGACAGAAGATGATTGACATCACAGCTCAGCAGGCAGGCAGGAAGAAAAAATATGGTGGTGCATCTATTTTTATAAAGAACCATTATGGAAGAATACAATTATTTCTTAGCTTGATAGAATTTGATACGGCAAGAGGAACTTGTTACAAAAGAACAATTTAATACTTTAGTGATTCAAATAACTGGCAATAATATATATGTCACCTAGTGAGGAGACAATTTGAATAAGCAGGTTGCTAGTAATAAAGGATTGTTCAGGCATCAGAAGAAGGTTGGGCCCTGGGAATGACTCCTGAGTAGAGGTTCAGAGAGCAGCCACCCATTGGTACAGGACTGGGTGATGTATGTGTAGAACAAAATATGTAGGGGCAAAAGAGACAGACTGTAGTGTAACCAGCTTGTATTTCCTTTGGTAGCTAATGGGCACATTAAAGGAGGTCATTGACCATGCGTTGATCCAACAGGTGTCAATCAGAGGCTCTTACCCTCTTTCTATCCTTGGAATGTACCTTCCACACCTTTTTTGAATGGGAAGTTGCTTGAAGGATACATCCCCGAGAAAGTAATGTATTGTTGAGAACTTCTGGGCTGTGTATGTGACTCAACTTATTCAGACTGCAAAGTAAATGCTCAGGAGTCTGGGAGGCAGGTGTGTACATTGTTCCAGCTTGTTGTTACCCAAGAAAAGCTTCACCAAATGGATTCCCTTACATATCAAGCTGCTACTTACTAATCTAGAGTGTCCTGCCTTGTTCTTTATTCTCTGCTTGTCCTCTATGTAGAGGAAACATGTGCGAACTTCACCCAGGGATCTTCTCAAGTTGTGACCATAGGGCAGCAAGTGAAGCTGTTTTAGCAGGGGAATATATGTTTTTAGGAGGAGTGTTTTCCAGCCTGCGATCTAAGGTAGATTGCACAAGGCAGATCCTGAGATCTTGAAGAAACATTAAGAAGCTATTTGCTATCATTTAGGCAAGAGATAATATCCTGTATTAGAGGGGCGGCAGTGGTTTCAAAAGAGAAAAATGAGATGATATATTGGAGGGAAATTGCACATAGTTGTCAACTTATTGATGTAGATAGTGAGGGAGGGAGAGGAGGAGGATAAATCCGTGATGATTGAGAGAATCACGATACCCTTGGCTGAAAGAGAGAGGTCTGAAGGTGATTTGGAAATTAAAGGTGACAACTATGATTTATGACAGAGTGAGGGGCTAGTTAGTAATTGTGAATTGCCATTCAGATGGAGGTTAGAGTTATGGTTTTGTGAGATTTTTGTATAGAGTTGATAACACTTTGCAAAGAGGATACAATTTACAAATAAAGAAACTGCAGAAGAGAAAAAAAAGGGGAAAAAGATAGGACCTTGGTCTTTATATTTGAAGTTAGAAGAATGAAAGGCATTGAGCTGATGCACCAAGAATAGCTGGAAGAAAGCTAGAGCAGCTTGGGAGAGGAAGTTCATCTCATATTTTGCTAAAATCTCTGTGTCTTTATTCTTTTTTGCTTAGTGTGTTTTTAGAGAATTGGGGCAACCATCATTGGTGGATGCTAAAATTGTTAAAAAGGTAAGAGGAACCTCATAATGGAGGACCATAGTTACATGAGTTACACTTCTAGATCAATTCCAGTATTACTAAACGTTTTCTGAACAACATCTTGATTCTTGGGAGGTGATATAAGAGTAAGTATACAATGAAACTCATGTAGTATTCTAGTCAAAATGAAGACACAATTTTGAATCAGAGGCAATGGAGACTGCAGAGCTACCATTTTATAGGAAACCTGATTGGTAGAGGGAGAAGAGAAATAATAATACAAGAAATCTAATCAGAATCAGTCAAATGCAGGACATAAGCTACTTTACAGGTAAAATGAACTAGTTTTACTAACATACAAATGGTGGAATAAAGGAGGGTACTGTCATAGAATAAAAAAGACTTAAAAGTCGTAAGAATTCCCTATTCACCTTTTCTTCCAAAGGAGAAAGATATGTTAGTACAAATTGGCTGAGATAGCATCATTGATACTCCTTTCCCTCAGTCCTTCATCAAATCCATCAATAAGATGCAAGGATTTTGTTTGTTTGTTTCTTTTTTTTTTTTTTTTCTCAGAGGCTGCTATGCCATGTGGGTCTGGGTCACCTCCTGGCTGGGTAAGAACTCATGCTGTAGTAGCTGCGGATTGCTTCATAGTGCTGATGCTTAACCCCTTGCGCCACCACGGAGGCCCTTGCCTATTCACTTTCTTTCTTTTTTTTAAAGATTTATTTATTTATTTATTTATTTATTTATTTATTTATTTATTCATTCATTCATTCATTCATTCAAGCAGTGGGTACAGTCAGAAGCGTGGGAGGGTGAGAGAATTCACCAGAGCCAGAGCGGGGAGCAGAGCAGGCAGAAGGACCAAAGTACACTGCTGAGGGGAGCAGCGGGCAGCAGGAGAGGTCTGCGCACCATGTGGGACCCTCCTCCGGAGGCTGGGGAGCAGCCGGGGATCGAACCGGCGCCGCAGAGGCCGCGGGCAGCTTCACAACCCAGTGCTGAACCGCTGCGCCACCGGGGAGGCCCTGGGATTTTGTTTCTTATACGTCTCTCAATCTGCCCATACTTCTCCAATGCCACTGCAAAATCATGGGCCAACATGCCATCATTTCCTGCCTGGACTGCTACAACCTTGTTATAAGTGGTTGTGGCTTTCTGTGCCTTTTCTTCATAGTATTTATCATAATTTATAATTGTGTGTTTCTATGTAGGTCTATAGGTCTATGTCTATTGGTCAGTCTTAGGAGGTTATAAACTGGTCAAAGATCAAGGCTTGTAAACTCACATGTAATTAAAAAAAATGAAGAAACTAAAGAAGGAAATAGGTTTCCTACTTTGCTCCAAAGCAAGCACCAATTTGACATTTTGGAAGGGTGTTTCAAGTTGTAGAAGGATAAGAAGTCTCTTCTGTCTCTCAACATTCCTTAAAAACTGAGCCAGTATTTTCCCCTGGAGACACAATGAGAAAACTTCAGACTCCCCCTCTGCCCTTATGTATATTCATATACGGGGGAGTCTCGAGAAACTGTCTGCTAACTAAACTTATGTGTGAATAGATGTTGAGCCCTTGGTTTCTCCGCAAAAGAAAAATAAAATTGAAATTTGATGATGTTTAACATCTTTCATGCAATGTGTCCCCGAAGACATACCTTCTCTGGATTTCTGTAGATAAGTACATTCACAAAACTAACTAATGCCAAATAGAAGGAGAATGAAGAGAGATGAGATGAAGTAGGATGCTTCAGTGTAAATGAGGGAAAAAAAACAAGAGGATGAGAAAATGAGTTAAATAAGGACCTATATAGAAGAGCTCCGATGGGAATGGTTCTTTGACTAGCAGTGGAAAGATTAGTCAGAGGAAGGAAAGGCAGGTAATGCATACTGAAGAAGCAAAATAGGTTGAGAAAGAAACAGGCACATTTGAGGCAGAAGGTTTAGCAAGCAGAGCGAATTTATGAAGTGTATTAAAATTAGGAAGTGCCATTTGAAGCTTCTGCCTGAAATGAGTAGATTAACAAATGTGATCCTTTATCCCACCTGGAGACAGCCTATAAAATTCCTTAGCCAGGGAAAATATAGTTTTAATCAGTCACACAAAACAACTTTCCTCGTGTACCCAGTAATAAAAAGCTTTATCAATGTGATGGATGGGAATAGAGCAGTGTGTGTAGCACTTCAGAATATTGGAAAACTTTTACATACCATTTACTAACTTGACTTATTTTCTCATAGGTTCCTCATAGAGATGGAAATGTTTATGCTAAATTTCTAGACAAGAAGGATGCTGCTTTCTCCCAAGAGAGAGTTTTATGGTAGGATGAATATTGCTGAAGTCTTATCTTAACTTTGCTGGCCATATGTATGGGAAGTTTTCATACTTAGCAAATTCCAAAAGTCTTGAAGTCTCCATCACTTATGCTTGATCTTGTAGGTGGAATTCTTGGTCTCCTGCTTGCTAAGGTAGAAAGGGCAGCAAAGGAGCAAGCTAAGAAGAAGGAATACGTAAAATCAGGACCATATTTTAATGTTGCCCAGTCTCCAACTGGGTAAAACTTAACTAATATAATTTTTGGTTTATCTGAAAAATATTTCTGTTTTGTTAGTTCTTCTTTGAGTAACTTTTCTTCTACTGGGAAATTTTGTATGCACAGCTGCTTTGTAGTATTTAGAGGAAATAATTCTTGACGGATAAATATCAACTATGTTGTGAGAAACCTGAAATTTAGGTTATTATTTTTCTGGGACAATGTCAAATTTATTTGATTCTGGAGCTAGCTGAATTTGACTTTTAATAAAATATATTGAGTGTAGGTGGTAAACCAAGCTGATAACTGCTTACACTCATTGATGTGAAGAACAAGACTATTTTCTAGTTCTCCTTTAATATTTGCAAGATAAGCCTTGTGGTCAGGTCTTTATTTATGGGGCTGAATGAGCTTCTTTCTCAGTTGTTCAAACTTTTGAAACTTTCTAATCATTGCTTCAACATTTTATCTCTAATAGGAGACTTCTGTGTGGAGCAGAATAGTAACGAACATGAACCTGCAAGTCAAACATACCAAGATACAAGTCTACTTAATATTTGAGCCTAGCTTTGTGGCCTAAGGCAGTTTATTTAATTTTGCTGAGCCTAGGACTCCTTGTCTGTAAAATGGGGATGATGAGGAGTGTCTACTTGCTAGAATTGCTATAGGTGTTGGATGGTACACAAAGATGCTAGGTCTAGTGCCTGGTCTATAGGGATAGTTGCAAGCAAACAATTACAAGCAAACTGGGGCAATTGGTCACTCTTACATCCACTTATGCACCAAAGCTTTGTATTGGCTCTCTATTACAGTTACTGTCATTATTATTTCTTGACTACTCAAGTTATATTTAGTACCTTTGGTAATATAGCATTTTTTTTTATAAGAAGTGGGGTACAGGCCAGAGTAGCAGGAGGGTGAGAAGCGTCACCAGAGAGAGCATGGAGCAGAACAGGCAGAGGTACTGAAATACACTGCTGAGGGGAAAAGCGGGCGAGCCAGGAGAGGTCTGCTGCGCAATGTGGGTTGCTCCCCAGCTGGCTGGGGATGGAGATCGAACTTGAGCTGCAAAGGCCACAGACAGCCTCAGAGCGCTGTGCTCAACCCCCAGAGCTGCCAGGGAGACCCTAATATAGCATTTTTGTTTGTAGAGTGAAGAAATCCAAATTTGGACCATTCTGAAAAAAATGTATATTTGCAGCAATAAGTACTACAGATAAAGTTTACCTAAAGGGAGTAATTTGAATGTTAGGATTAAAATTTCTACTCACTCAGCAATCAAAAAAGATAAACACATGCAGTTTGCAGCAACATGGATGGAGCTAGAAGGGATCATGCTCAGTGAAATAAATCAGAAAGAAAAAGAAAAGTACCGGATAGTCTCACTCATAGCAGGAATTTAGAAAACCTAAACAAGGGATTAGGAAAAAGACTAATTAATACAAAGTAAAAATCAGAATCAACAAGCAACTATAAACCAGAGACACACTACTGGGGTGGGGGGAGGAAAGGAGGGGGGGGAGAGGAAGGACTAGGGTCAAAATAAGGGGGGGTGCAATTATAAGGGTAATATAACCAAAATGAAAATGCATACATTGTGCAAAAATGAAAAATGATGTAAGAATTATATAAAATTAAAAAAAATAAAATTTCTACTCAAATGTTATTTCCAAAGTACAATGATGACTAATAGGTGGTTTCTAATACTCCAAATGATTTGAAGTTTATTGGTTGGTTAAAGAGTTAAATATAAGGAGTAATATCTAGATCTTGAGGTAGAAATGGTGAACTTGTACTCCAGTTCAAGTACTCACTAGCTCTAAGTTCAGATAGCTGAACTAATTCATTCCTATAAATACTATGAAATAAGAATAAAATGGGGGATGGGAGGGTGTATTTTTTAATGAAGAGAAAACCAAAGTGAGGAGAGGAGCCAGGGAATCAGGAATAACTTCATGGAGATGGCAGTGTGAGAGTGAGGCTTAGAGAAGGGATTCCAGGTGAGGGGAGTAGTTGGGGGGATATCTGGTGAACTTCAGATAGTGGGGGAAGCCACATGGACAGGTTGTTAAGCTAGAAATGTAGGGACTTTCAGGCTAATTGGAAGTGAAGACAGTTTAATTTTAATAGATTATTAGGTAAAACTCGTTAGAGATTTGAAGGGAAAGAGTTAAGTTGCTGAGATCCAGATTTTGATGAGTAATAAAGTACCATAGTAGGTTTAACTCACACTTTATATATATTCCCTCCACTTTCACTGTGTGTTTGGCATGTAAAAATCCTTTCAACTGCATGTCACACAAGATAGGGGCATTAATTTATTTGTGTACAGGTGTTTCCTTGATACTGTGAACTTGGCAATGGACACTGTCACATCTAAGGTGACAAACTGTCTAACTTTGCTTGTGTCTGAGGAATTTCCTGGAAAATGGTAAATTCAGTCTAAAGCTGGGACGATAACAAGCAGATTGGGGCAATTGGTCACTCTTACATCCACTTATGCACCAAAGCTTTGTGTTGGCTCTAATACGGGACTGACTTACTACTGGAAAGCTGGTTCTGATTATGTAAGCTGTTTTGGAATGCTTTGAATTTCAAGTCAAGGAGATTTTTTAATTCTTTAGGAACCATGGTATCAACAAATGTTTTTGAACTTGGAAGTGATATCATCACAAAGTTGCACTAAAACATTGATTTGCCAGCAGTGTATGTAATGGAATTGGTGGCGGAAAGAAGGGGAGAGGTGGAAGGCGGGATGGCACTAAAGCATATGTTCTATATGCCATTTCCAAGAGCTTTTCAGCAGAATTAAATTCAAGACACCCAAGTGGTAATTTTCTTAATAATGCACCTTCATAGGCTACCTTCCATCCTCTCTCTCACAGCTCCACATTTCTGCTAGTGCTGGTAGGATCACGTCTGGTATTAACCACCTGTGCTGGGAATTTTGCTCCAAGATCTGTTACTGAGGATTCCCAAGCTAAGACAGATAAAACATTAGTTTTCATTTTAAATCTAAAGGAAATATTAGTTTCTGAAATTTGTTATAAGAAAATGGCATTTCATTTATATTTAAAGACAATTGTTAGGGAGAGAACCAACAGTCATTTGCTCAGGGTTGTATCAGGCATAGTCTTTCTGGAGAAGATGGAATGTATTGGATAACTGACATGGCATTTCTAAGGCCAACCATCACTCTTTAATTTTAGTGACGAACATATTTCTATTGGGGGCAGTGGAAGAAGGAAACAAGCATTTATTTATTTATTTTTTTGGTAAGCATTTTTATTTTATTTTATATATATTTTTTACATCATTTTTCATTTTTGCACAATGCATGCATTTTCATCTTGGTTATAGTCCCCATACAATTTCCAAATTCCCACCCCTCTTGTTTTGATCCTACTCTGTCCACCCCACCATAGTGTCTCTGGTTTATAGTTGCTTGTTGATTTTTATTTTTACTTTATTATAATTAGTCTTTTTCCTGATCCCTTATTTAGGTTTTCTAAATTTCTGTTATGAGTGAGACCATCTGGTATTTTTCTTTTTTTTTTTTTCCTGGCTTATTTTGCTGAGCATGATCCCTTCCAGCTCCATCCATGTTGCTGCAAATAGCATGAGTTTATCTTTTTTGATTGCCGAGTAATATTCCATTGTGTATATGTACCACATCTTCTTGATCCAATCATCTAGTTTTGGGCATTTGGGTTGTTTCCAAAGATTTTCTATTGTAAATAGTGCTGCTATAAACATAGGGGTACAGGTGCCCTTTTGCATTAATGATTCTGTGTCCTTTGTGTAAATACGTAGGAGTGGATTGTTGAGGAATCTCCATACAGCAGGAAACATACATTTAAATGGAAAAAAAATTATTCCAGAGTTTAGAGCAGGTAATTAATAGCAAAAATCCTAATTCATTATTATTTTACATAAAACATGAGGATCTTAAAAACTAAGAATGAGGAATTTGTGCTTTCAAAAGAAATATGAAGCATTGATTAATAACTATAGTTATTATTTCAAAAAGAAAATATATATCCAATTATTTTACTGATGTTAGACAATGGTGTAGATACAGACGAGCTTATTTTAGGTAAAAAAAAGTCAATATGCAATGGCAAATAACAGAGTATAGTCACCAGACAAGGGCTTTCTATTTTAATATTAATATGTTGTCATGTTTTCAGAACACATTGTTTCAGAAAATTAGTCTCAGGTTTCCATATTTTATGAGAAGATGATTTCATTAGCTGTGGAATGTCTATTTTTGTTATTGTTAAGGGGAACTTGAAAACTTCAAATCATTATTGAAATATTCAATTGATGTAGTTGCTTAGCAACAAAGTTTTATATAAGCCGACTAATCATGTTGCTTAAAATTTTGTTTCTTTAAACTTTCAAACTTGTTTTCAGTTTTGATAAATAATAATGCACCATTGCTGGAAAATGTATTTTTCATCTGTAGTTTTAAATGCATATTTACATCTGAAAAGTATTGCTCATAGATCACACAAGTTTTATTTCCTGTGAACTATCTCCATAGACCTAGTGTTGACCTGGAATCATTGGAATTAATGAAAATTTCATGACTAGCAAGACATCTTTTTAAAAAATAAAACCCTCCAGAATAGCTAAAATGTTGCTAGGGTTGTTAAGAACAACAATTAACTTTGTTGTCAATTCAAAATGACAGGCAGTGGATCTCACACATACATTCTCTCCCAACCTCCTCTTCACTCTCTCAGACTTTCTACTCCTAGTCACTCTATGAGGAAAAATAACCTCAAATTACCCATTATCTTAATAATTGTTTCCTTGTAAGTGGCTAGCATATAATAGCAAAGTTTTCCGTTCCTTTTCTTATCAGAGTATAACTGTATTCTATGTCAGTTAACAGGAGCCCTGGATTCAGTGGATATTGTCTAAGCTCAAGGAGTTCTGGGGTTAGTGGACAGTGTATGAGCTCAAGAAGGTGTGGATTTGGTGGACAGTATATGAGCTCAGGAAGCTGTGGGTTTAGTGGACATTGTATAAGCTTTGGAGTCATGTGGATTTGGTTAAAGACTTTGAAGCATTCTTTACTTATTGGGTGATTTATCAAATGCAGTTGATATCTCTGAGGCTTGCTTTTGTCATTTACAAGGACTATAGAAATACATCTTATAGGGTTTTTATAAAATTTAGAGATGCATACTAGAATTTCATCTCTAGATCTAGTTCAAGAAAAGGCAGGAGTGAAAACATGGTGAAAAATGGTTCCGAAATCATCTAATTTATGTTCAGCCTATATTGTTGTGTACTATGAACCAATCCACTGTTGTGCCTGCACTTGTTGATTGATATATCTTTCTCCAATAAATATAGCCTGAGCTTCTGTTTGGTTGGTCACCATGGTAGTTTTGGAAGGGAGTGATTCAATATAAGTTATGATTCTCTGCTTTAAAATGATTGTCTAGTTTTGGGATGGATAGAGAGTGAAGAAAACAATTTGACCAAAGTATGGTATTGAATATAATATGAAAAAAAGAGAGATGATTAACATTCCTAGAAATACTTACTCTCCTTGGTATAGAAAGCACCCTTTCTAAAATTTGCTTTCTACCTACTTGGATACATGCAGATGTATTACTCAGGAGGTTTTTTATTTGTACCTGATTGTCACAGATTCTGCTCACTTAAATCAATCTATAGCTTTCATTTATCTTACACTACTCCATTTACTTCTGTGGAGGTAAAATAGCATGACCACTGCATAATCCTGTTGAGGGCTTTCTGTAAACATGCCCACTGTTTGCTGCTGTGTCGGAGAAACCTTGGTAGCAGATAACTGGCTTGAATTTCGTCCTATCATTTGCTATCTGTGTGCAGGCTCAAGTGAGTTAGTAATAACCCCGTGGGCCTGATTTCCTTCCTGATTAAATGTGAATGATAATACCATATTTTGAGGGGGAAATTAAATGAGATAATGTAATAAAACTGCTTAGCACAGTGCTTGGTACAGAGGAGGTAATCATTTATGTCCTTCTTCATATATTTATCACATAACAGACTTATATGAGGCCTTAATATATGCCAGGCATCATAGTGGCTGTAGAAATGATAAAGAGAGCATATATTCTGTCCTTAAACAAGCCTATACTATAATAAGGGAAGAACATCATGCAAAAAGAGAAATCATGATGAAGTTAACTTCTTTCAGAATCCTGTTGAGATAGCAAGAAGAGAACCACATACTCCATGAAACATTTCAGAAAGGACACAAAAAGAAGAGGACACTGGGACTGTGTATTGGAGGAGAAATTAGAACTTGCATGTAAATGAAGGTATAAATGGTAAGAATTTGAATAGAATTTGAATAAAACCTTTCATTTCAGGAGAAAAATACTGACATTTCATACTGCATATTTCAAATTTTGAATGAAAACTTGCACATTTTATTTTCAGCAGATGTCCTTGTGAAAGGACAAATGAGTGATTTAGTGTCAGCTGATTAGAACCTCCTCTTTGAGTCATGAAACTCTATTTTCAATGTTTCCCCCTGTGAAAGCTTTTGTGAGTCACATGGTGTAAAGCAAAAAAGCCATTACCATTAATTTATATATATAAAAAAAAAACATTATTAGTCCCACCAATAACCTACCAAATTATACCAAATAACACATGCAACCTAAAGTAACATTAACATGGTAAAATCATGAATGATATAAATACACATTATATTTATATATATAAAGTAGTTCCCAGGGAAAGGGGCTGCTTTTAGAATAACTGCTATGAAACAAAAAACATTTTTATTTTCCTCCTTTGTCATAAAAGTGACCATCTTTGAATTTCTTTGGGAGAGAGAAAGCAAATACTGATGTAGGTATTTAGTAAAGGCAAAGTGAGTTAACTGGAACTCTTGAAAAGCAAGGGTTACGTGCATTATTGGGAATGAGGCATTTGATGGAATTATTTCAGGAGCATCACATTTATTACCACTGGGATATTACAATGTCACAGTTAAGACAATGCAGCTACTGTCTCCAGGAGCTAAGAAATAATCAGCAAATGCTTCGACTAGGCACTTTCAACTTCTTTTAATAATAAAGGTTCAGTACTTTTGAACTCTGAGTACTGTTGATACCCTTCCTTGTTTAAACAGAGTAGTACCCACATGGAAATTAAAGTAGATTTAATTTTCCCTGAACAGGTATGAATTTCAGATGACTTTACCTTAAGAAACTTAGACTCTAGCAATACTCTTCAGTGTTGCCACAAGCATAACAATTTTATTTACTCTAACAGAAGTTATTGTCCACAATTATCTTTGGTTCTACTCCTGGCTAATGAATTTGTAAAACACAATTTTCTAATATTTACAATTGATCGGTTGACCTTGCTTCTTTTCCTATATATGGGAATAGCGATCTAGGGCAAGCTATGACAGTTTGATTATTGTTTTTGTGTTTAAGATGTTAATTTATCTTATTTCTTGGTGTTAATGATATCCCAGTTCCTGTGCCTGAACTAAATTTATTACTTCTAGCACCCATATATTTACATCAAACTACTACCCACATGATGGTTTTCATTGGGAACTTTTGGTTTAGGGTTTAAATGATCCTGTCCTGATAGAGTTGCTATATTAAAGATGACTTTATGTCCCATCATGGGTGGTCTCCTCCATTTACTTCCATGGAGGTAAAATAGCATTTTATCATATGATAATTATGAGTTGGTTTGCTGCAGAGCTGAAATTGGAAGGGAGTAACACATTTCTGTGATTTGGGACTTTCCCATCTCTCTCGACGATATGCTATCTAAGACAGCCCATCAATTCTCCTCTTACCAGCAGTGCTAAGACAATGTTTCAGAAAGAGGCATCTTGATTGGAAATCATCAACACATATTACACCATGCAACTCTCCACTGCATAACTTCCTGCAATGACCCACTTTACTAGAGTCCCATGATTGGGATTGATATCCCACTAGATCACTTTAGCACTATGCTCTGATAATCCCACAAGTCCTCTGATTTCATATCCTTACCCAACTCTTTGCTAGTTGCTTCTTTGGACATTTATTTGAAGAACCTGAATTTCTGCCTGAAGTCATCCTTAGTGTTTGCAAAAGAAACTTCTCTTTAGAGTTCTATCACTGATAACTCAACATTTCACGTTTTCAAAATAAGGGGGAAAATAACTCCCATTTCTTTCCCGTTATTCCCTCTTAATATTGAATCATGGTCACCTTCATCTGCCCTTGTATACAACTCTGCCTTAAGTGAAATTATTGCTTTATCTAGTTATTTCCAGGGAGTAGGATGTATCCTGATACTAAGGTTATAATGAGATTTTTTTTTAAAGGTGATAACTTACTATTTATCAGGTGGTAAATAGTAAGTCCTTACAATTATAAAATATTGCTATTCTATTAAAAGAAAACAAGTGAAAAAACAAACAAGAAAGCTTGTGTGCCTTGCAATATGGTAGAGTGATTAAAGGCAGGAAATTTGATATCTGGTTCATGATAGAATCCCCGATCTGCCTGTTTATTAGTCCTAATGTCCTTGGAAATGTTATTTAACCTCTGTGGTCCCCAATTGCATCATCTTCCCAGGATAAATGGGAGTATCAAATAATATTAGCACACTGGGACATGTTAAATCTCCAACAAATAGTAGATACATTTATCAGGATACTCCATAATCCACTATGTGATTTTAAAATCTCTAAAGCTCTGAACAACAGAATATTTTTCATAAGCTTAATGCTAACCTTATTTGAAAAAAAAATAAACATTTTTGGACTACTTTTATTTTCTTAGAGTTAATATTTATCCATTTTTCTGTAGAAATACTACTACTGTTGATGTAGGGGTGGTGCGGTAACACAAGGATATTTTTAGAAAATTCACAAAGTCCTAAATTCTGAAATTCATATGATTGCAAAAGAAAACCTAAAGTATGTTATCACAATTTAGTTCATTTCATTCAGAAGTTGCTTACTATTCATAGTGACCAAGGTTGTTGCAAAAATCACTGCCAATGTTTGCCTGTGTCAGTACTTCTACACCCTATTGCCTACATTGGCATATTCCTCTCTCAGAGATTCTGAGAGCATTTGAAATAAGGCAAGTTTTCTTCTGCACTTTGTCATAAATTTTATAAGATTTTCATGTAAGTTGGGCCTCCCTGGTGGCTCAGCGGTTGAGCGCTGGGCTGCGAAGCTGCCCACAGCTTCTGCAGCGCCGGTTCTATCTCCGGCTACCAGCGAGGGTCCCACATGGCGCGCAGACCTCTCCTGCCACACCTGCTGCTCCCCTCGGTGGTGTGTTCCATCAGTCTGACTGTTCTGTTCCCCGCTCTGGCTCTGGCGAATACTCTCACCCTCCTGCGCTTCTGACTGTACCCAGTGCTTGCATAAATAAATAAATAAATCTTAAAAAAAAAAAAAAAGATTTTCATGTAAGTCATTTAATAGAACAAAATAATTATATATAATAACTTTTGTTAGTCTGGTATTTCTGCATGACAATTACTCCAAAATTTAATGACTGGCAAGAACAAGGAGTGATGATGGGTGATTCGTTGGGGTGGGTGAAGGGATAAAATCATTTTATTGAAGGTTTTTTTTTTAATTAATTTATTTATTTATACAAGCGCTGGGTACAGTCAGAAGCATGGGAGGGTGAGAGAATTCACCAGAGTCAGAGCGGAGAGCAGAGCAGACAGACTGATGAAGTAATACACTGCTGAGGGGAGCAGCGGGCGTGGCAGGAGAGGTTTTTTGCTCCACGTGGGACCCTCACCGGTGGCCGGGGATTAAACTGGCGCTGCAGAGGCTGCGGGCAGCTTCACAGCCCAGCGCTCAACCGCTTCGCCACCAGGGTAGACGCAGAAGGTTTTTTTTTTTTTTTTAAGATTTATTCATTTATTTATACAAGAATCGGGGTACAGGCCAGATTCGCGGGAGGGTGAGAGGATTCCCAGAGACAGAGCGGGGAACAGAACAGGCAGACTGACTGAAATACAGTGCTGAGGGGAGCAGCAGGCGTGACAGGAAAGGTCTGCCATGCCATGTGGGACCTCGCTGGCCAGCCAGGATCTAACCGGTGCTAAGGAGGCTGCGGACATCTGCACAATGCAGAGCTCAACTGCCTGCGCCACCAGGGGAGGCTCGTTTTTTATTGAAGATTTTGGGGAAGATTGAAGGGAAGACTAGTTTAGGTCTCCTCAGACTGGTGGGGATCTCCCCAGCTTTACAGTCATAGAAAAGATGGTTCTGACTAGTCACTCTCATGAAGTTGCAGTCAAGGTGTCAAGTAGGTCTCTAGTCACTTGAAGGCATGACTGAGACTGGGGCATCTGCTTCTAATCATTTTGCTCATGTGGTTAATGTCAGAGACCTCTGTTCATTTCCATATAAGCCTCTACCAACACTAAATTGGGCTTCTTCACAGGATGGTGACTGAGGTGAAAGAGAGAGGGTCCATAAAAACCTTCTGAGAGACAGGGTCAATAAAAACCATGCCACCTTTTATGAGCTATCATCAAAAGTCACACAGCATCACCTCCACTACAATTTTTTGGTCAAGTTAGTCAAGGGGGTGGAAAATATACTACACCTCTTAGTGGAGAGTAGCAGATTTTTAGCAGAGAATGTGGAAATGTGGAAATACTGCTATGGTGAGATTTTTAGAAAATATAATCTGTGGCACTGTGCATTTTCTTAATCATAGAGTATTCAGACTACATATCTAATGAGTTATATTTAGGACATATCTGGGGGAAGTAGAAAGGGTAGAAGAAGGGAGAACCACTATATATCTTTTGGTCAGCCTCATGAGGTAAAGGTGAAGTAGGCAGACTTTCTTCTAGTTCCACTTTAGCTGCTACCCTTTTTTAATTCACTCCCAAGTGACTAGGTTGACTGAAGACATGATAATGTGAAGTCCAGAAATGTGACTTTCTATTTGATTTTTCACTCATAACTAACTTTCATGATAATATTTCCTACAGAGATAATCAGACATATGTTGAGATCATCATTCTTTATTCCTTAAGTGCAGTGGCCCAAGATTTACCTTCAGTGTGACTTTAAGTACTAATTGGAAGTGCATAATATGAAATCACAACATATTCTGTTTTCAAATTCTGATTTCTAAATATAAGTGCAGTAGAGATCTACTGCAGGAAAACTGTTATTGTAAGAGGAAATACTATAAAAATAAGTTTCATGTCACAGAACTTCTTAGGGTGCTATGTCTACCCATGTGGATAAGGGATATTCTTTGGCCTACGGTATGATATACATCTATGATTATTAAAAAAAATGCACTAAGATAGATAATCCCTTTCTAATTTTACTGGTTTCTTCTCAAATTAGAGCCAGGTGTTAAGTCTCTTTTAACCAATTTTGTTCTAAGATAAAAAGCTCTTCCTTGAGGTTCTGTGCCTTTATTTGCCTGATTAGGTGGAATCCAGTGTGAAGAGGTCTTACTATTTATGTAGAGGACAAGGCAAGTGAAGGATAGAAAGAATTCATATCTCTGCCATATTAATCAACCTCTCTAGTCAGGATGTCCATATCACTGGTGATTAATCCTGTCCTTGATTGGCAAATCTGCACTCATACTTCTTTGTAATGTCCTTTGCTACCCATCAAATCCTTCATTCAAAGTTCTTACTAATTTATTCTGTGCATATGTAATTTGTTTTTGTATAAATCATCTCAGAACATGGTACAGCCAACATAGTTACTATTTGAGTTTTAAACTTTACAGGGAATAGTGGTTGAATTTTGGAATGTTTCACTTTTGTTATTTGCTCTACAAAATCTATCTTCCTATTCTGGTATTCAAGGCCCCTAATTTCAGGGATTCACTTCCAACCCTGTCAAACCTGTTCTCCATATACTCTTTGTTATGCCCAGTCTTGTAGTCCCTTTCAGGATGGTTTTCTTGCTTTCTGTTGTAAAGGCTGTGTCCCATTTGTTAGCCCATGCTGTTCTTCCACTGTTGTTGGGAGTGATACAACTTTTATTGCACATATACTGTGTGCCATGACTACTAGAAATGAAAGAAACAGATTCAGGAAGCTCAATGGTTAGGACAATAAGCTTTCTCTTTTGAAGAACTAAAATCTTGGCTTGGGCTTGGTTTTCAAAATATACATATCATTTAATCATCAGATTGCTTATCATATAATGATAATAACTGTGACTATACCTTATAATTCCATACCAATTTTATTTGAGTTGAGAGTGACAAAGAGTTTATTAGATAACCGAAGTGAGAATTCAAACCCAGGAAGCAGTCTGACAGATTGTACTTTGTGAAAACTGTTCCAACAATCATAAGTTTGAGCCTATTTTATATAGATAGGAACAGTGAGTCACTAACGTCAAAAATTATAATTATTCTTGACGGAGAGGGTTTCTGGTCCTAAGTTGTTTTGACCTAAAGATATTTTTGATGCTCTCTCTACACAGAGGAAGGCAAATGTTGGGGTTTAATCACTTTCCTGATTTCTTAAAAATGCATTATGGAAATGCAAAGTCTGGACATCCATTGTTAAAATCTTTATATGTTCCTTAGTCATTACTGAAATTTGAAAGGCTGATTTACCTACAGGCAACCAATTTTTGCATGACTGTTTCACAGAACAAAAATCAGAAACCAGTTCTGACTTAAAGGCCTTTGTAGATGGTTTTCTCTTTTGCCTGCTAGGCCAGGGAATGGGGGTGTTCTCAGGACATTTTGCAATATATTCATAATCTCCCCCTTTTGGGTCATATAATCAACCTGTATTCATTATATTTGTTTTATTTATTTATTTATACAAGAGCTGGGGTACAGGCCAGATGCACGGGAAGGTGAGAGGATTCACCAGAGACAGAGTGGGGAACAGAACAGGCAGACTGACGAAATACACTGCTGAGGGGATCAGCGGGCGAGACAGGAGAGGTCTGCCGCACATTGTCGGATTCTCTCCGGCTGGCTGGGATCGAACTGGTGCTGCAGAGGCTGCAGACAGCTTCACAGCGCTGCGCCCAACTGCCTGTGCCACCAGGGGAGGCCATTCATTATATTTGTGACTAATATTACACCTTCCATCCACTGTTGTATTACCTTTCACATCTTTTACCAATACTTGACCTAAAGAGGTGTGTCACGTCATTTCCACCTTCCTACTAGTATAATATGAACACTTAACCCTTTGTTGCCTTCCTTGGAACCTTGTAGCACATATGGAAAATGTAAGTTAAATTTGCATTTTATCTGTTATTGTGTATTATAGTAATCCTACACAGTGGCTATTATATATAGTGTATCTGACTATTTGTCACTTTGAGGCCAATGTTATGTATAAAATTTATGAACTAGGAAAAAATGACAGTAGCAATAATACAGTAATAATAAATGCAGTAATAATATTTCTTATAGTATGAGAGAAAAGGGGTTTAAAAGATAATCAGTCAAAAATCTTGCAGGAATTTTACCATATTCCTTGACTAGTTGGATTATTTGATTTCCTCTTTTGTCAGCTGAGATTTGAACCTGATGATAAGTTTCTATTGCTGTGGAGAACACCTATCAGTTCACTATCCCAAAAGGTATAGTTTCTGCTCAGACCATTGGGTCTCCATGGAAACAATTTTATCAGGGGGTTTCAATTCAATCTCCCAGTTAGCTGTAGCAATTTTACCATTGTACCTGTGTTAGAGAGCCCAGAGTCCAATTAAACAATGGTGTCTGATTCCAGGAAGTAATCCTGTGGGTGAATGTAAGTGGTAATGAGTGACATTTCTGTGGAATCAATGAGGGGGGGAAAGGTTAAAGACTGAAGGAAACCACAAGTTGGGAGTTCTAAGGGCAGGCAATTTAGAAGATTTCTAGATGTGCAGAGTTGAAGCATTATCAGATGATAGTTTCTCCCGGGTTGCAGTGTTTCTAGTCATCAGGCATTTAGGAAGCAGCATTCCTCATGTCCATGCTCAGCTATTGTGCTGATCTCTCTAAAACTGACATCAAGTTCTCTACTTCCACCTTGTGTGATTTCAGAAGTGGACAATCAAGGCTTTCAATTATTCCAGGCCAAAAGAGTGAGAGAGAAAAAAAACTAAAACATTAGTTTGGAATGTCATAGCCAGATAGTGGAAAATATAGGCTTCAGCCTAGTCCATATGTTAAAAATAAAAATGACTTTTTTTTAAAAGTCATTATAATTATATGAATTCTCTGTAGTTTATTCTGTCCTATATAAAAATCTTATCTTCTTGTTAGCAATTATTATGAGTTCAGCTTGTTTATCTCATAAGTTCTGCAACATGTTTTCCTCAGTCGCATAACCCTGCATTTTTTTAGTGTTTGTCAAAGACCTTTTCTTGCAAATGTCTCTGAATACAAAGCATTAGAATAATGTTTTCATAAATAGAAAAAGACTTTAAAATAACCATAATTAAGATCTGATTACAATGCAATTGACAAAGAAATTTGCTCTTTTTTTTTTTTAAATTTATTTATACAAGCACTGGGTACAGTCAGAAGTGTGGGAGGGCGAGAGAATTCACCAGAGCCAGAGCGGGGAGCAGAGCAGGCAGACTGACAAAGTACACTGCTGAGGGGAGCAGCAGGCAACAGGAGAGGTCTGCACGCCATGTGGGACCCTTGCCGGGAGGCGGGGCATTGACTGGCGCTGCAGAGGCTGAGGGCAGCTTGGCAGCCCAACGCTCAACCGCTGTGTCACCGGGGAGGCCCTGTTCATTTTTTTGACATAACATTTTAGACTAATAACTAGAATTGCCCAGTAATAATATTATACCCAGTTTAAGAAATTTTACATAATTTTTGAGAGCATATATTAATATAAATATACATGAGGGCCTCCCCTGGTGGCACAGTGGTTGAGCGCTGGGCTGCGAAGCTGCCCGAAGCCTCTGCAGCACCGGTTCGATCCCTGGCTGCCGGCAAGGGTCCCACATGGCGTGACGGACCTCTGCTGCCATGCCTGCTGCTCCCCTCAGCGGTGTATTTCGTCAGTCTGTCTGTTCTGTTCCCCGCTCTGGCTCTGGTGAATTCTCTCACCCTCCCGCGCTTCTGACTGTACCCAGTGCTTGTATAAATAAATAAATCTTTAAAAAAAAAATATATATATATATACAGATACATGATAAGAAAGTTAAACATTTCTTCTTATGGGACAATGCTTGCCATGAGGTTTCAACATATCGAAGTCAATCTAATTAGTCTAATATTTCTCTTTCACCAGTGAGAGAGTAAAATTCTTGTGGAGGGAGGCTTAGAAGTCCTTTCAAAACCTCCAATATTTCTTTTTATTTTAATCAATCAAATGCTTTATTTTTTTAGACTTTTGATTTTCAGGGACATTTTGTCAAAAGTATTAGAAGGCTTAAAACATTTGCATAGATTTCTATAAAACAATAATTATCTAGAATGACTTATTAAAGATTTTTAAGATCAGTTGAATGCAATGCTGACGGAACTAGATTTTTCTCAGTTATTCAAGCCTGAGGGTAAAAGAGCACCCAATCTTTAAATGACTTAAGCAGTTTATAATCTATTACTAAATCAATACTGTTTTTAGAATTTTACAAGAAGACTTATTTCTATTGTCTCATCTGGTACTGTGGAAGTTCTTATTTTAATATTTTCCTTTCTAGGTTGTGGATTAATCAAGTAACACTTGTAAAACATATCACGAAAGTGTAACTTAGGAAGTATATTCTGGAGCTACGTACCTGGACTTTCTTTCCATGAAACCACACCTTTTCACTTAATGTTGTACACTAAATAAGTACACTAAAAGAGTAGGAATTGGTATTGGATGAAGGAGAAAGTAATTTTGAATCTTGGGACAATATTAGAGATTACAGAGATTTCTGGCTAGAAGGCTCTGTGTTATTCATGATAATGTGAGTGCAATGATACCTGTCTCCATGGATCTGTTACCAAATTCAACCTTATCTATTAAAAGGATATGGAGTGATGGTACTTCAAAGACAGTAAATATTTCTTTTTAAAAAAGAATTAATCTGGGCATCCCCTGGTAGCGCAAGCACTTGAGTGTAGCACTGTGAAGCTGTCCGCAGCCTCTGCATTGCGGGTTCGATCACCGCCGGCCAGCAAGGGTCCCACACGGTGCAGCAGACCTCCCTTGGCTCGCCCGTTGCTCCCCTCAGCAGTGTATTTCAGTCACTCTGCCTGTTCTGTTCCCCGCTCTGTCTCTGGTGAATCCTCTCACCCTCCTGCGCATCTGGCCTGTACCCTGGTTCGTGCATAAATAAATAAATATATAAATAAATCTTTAAAAAAGAAAAAAAAGCCAGTGAAATATTTGAAAAAAAAAAAAAAAGAATTACCTTATTGGAAGAATATGATGCACTTGAGTTAATTTTAATATAATTAAATTTAACTACAGAACATATTTTACCTTTAAACCAAGGTTAATGAAAGGAAAAAGCACGTGAAAAGTTATAATATGGTTATTTCTGTGCCATATTTTCTGAAATATGGCTTATAGGTCCATAGTATGATTTATTCAATCCAAGCTAAATTTACTGTTCACGATTTAGGAGATATGCTATTTACTTTCTTTATGCTATTGTTCAGAAAATTTAAATTTAACTAATAAATTCATTACATTGCTCAAAAGAAAAATGTGTTTGGTGAGGTTTTTGTTTCAAAGTCAGAAATGGAAGCATTCACTTTTTCACCTCCTTTTATTTTCAATTTAAATACACGTTTCCTACTCTTAGATTCCCAACTCAAGGCTAACACTCCAACACTATTTGTAGTTATAATTTTCTTTTGCAGATGAGTTAAATAAATATTTATTCAATATAGGACACATCAGCATGTATAATACTGTTTCTATATAACTACTCATTTTAATTTTTAATGATTCATTTTCAAGTAACATGTTCTTCCCCTCTTTTTTGTAAACAAATTCTTCTCTTAATTTAGGGTCTAACTGACACATATCTCTAGGTAGACTTTTTGTTTCCTTCCTAATTTATTTAGTTTGTTGAATTGTTTTACTGTCCCTTATTGTTTTACTACCCGATAAGAGAAATGATTGTGGTGAGATTACTAGTGTTTTCTACACAATATTTTTGGTTCTCTCCTTGCACATATTTCAGTATTACACTTCTCTCTTCCTTAACTCTGAGGTTAGTGTTGTCACATGACCTGCTTTGGTCAATAAAATAGCGAGGAATAGGTAGACTCTCAGGTAGCTGATCTGTGATTTGTGATGTTTCCCTCAGTCATGGTGGCTTATAAACCCCTAAGTTGGGGGCTTTTCCATCAGCCCCTCACCACCAATCTGCAATGGCCATACATCATGAAGGAAAAATAAACTTTTATGGCATTAAGCCTATGAGATGTTGGAGTTATTTGTTACTGAAACATAACCCAGCTTATGTGTCTTCTCTACATTTTAATTTGTCCAAGTTCTAAAACCAGCTAGAGAAATAGACATAAAATTTGATAGACTGCAAAACAAAACAAAAATTTGTCCTTCCCCTGACAAAACAACAGTAGTATCAAACACAAAACTCAATTTGTTAATCAGAACCATAAAATTTTCATTGTTAATTTCCTGGGGTTAGAAGCAGTTTAATGTATGATCAGCTAAAGACAGACAGATGGATGGACTGCATTGACATTGGCTGTACCCCCTTTATAGCACTGAGGTGGATGTTCATTTTTTTAAAAAAAAATAGTATGCTTTATTTTACTTTATTAAGCTATTGGGTCAGTTCACCAAAAAAATATAATGCCTCTCTAGAGTCTTTTCAAATTGACTTCTAATCCCCACACTGTTACACCCCAGCTATGGGTGTCTGGAGTGTAGACAACACTGTCTCCTCAGAGAGAGCTGTTGTTTGGGATTCCTATAACCTTACATGTCCCTCATTTTTTTTTTTTTTTTTTGCTCCTATTCTTTGACCATGAAAATATAAGACAGTGATTAGATTAAAGGAAGGAAATGTTGATTAATCACCACAGTTAAAGACTCATATCTTCTACCTGAATATTAGGTACATCAAATTCCAGTGATTTAGGAGGAGAAAACTCTGTCATTGTCAACCATTAAATGTCAAATGTCTAAACTTATTCGATGTTATGAGTTTTTGAGTTTAATGGGAATCCTTCACCTTCTACCTTCTCTTTAACCTCTGTTTTGGGAAGAAGCCACAGACGAAATTTCAAAATGAGGCCTATGTTTACATTGTGGCTTTGTTATTTTCTAGTTTTTTACTTTGGACAAATTACTGAAACTCTTTTAGAAGAGATTTCTTAATTGCGCAGATAATATCCACTTGAAAAGGGATAATTCATTCAACACACTAAACCTAGTTCCTGCCACTTAGCAAACATAAAATGTCTGTTTTCTTTTTTTTCTCATTCCCAAGCTTAATCTATTATTATTTAGATTACACTTTAGTGTTAAAAAATCCATAAATTGTATTTTAAAGATATAACGGCTGTTGAGTTTACATTGTTAATATATTTTATACTAGTATATCATTTCTTTAACATTTTCAACTTTTAGCCTGTGCCTGTCTTTTAAGCAAAAGGAAAATCACAAATGTAACACAAAAGCAAATTAAATGCAAGTGGATAAATTGTTTTCAGTGCAAAAATATAATCTAAGATAAATGTAAAAGCTTTCTTTCTGTAAGACCCCTTTGTCTTATAACATTATTCATAAAGCCCTATGTATTTCTCACAGAATAATGAGTCCATTTCTGTGGAAATATACTCATATCTATTCAGCTAGTTGGTTCCCAGGAGAATTAGAAATTGCTTTCCTAGTTTGAACACATGGTTCATGAATCTCCAGGCCAAAAAATGTATAAGGTGTCAATAACTAACAGTTTACCTTTAACTATCTAGACAACTGTTAAAACAGTTTTAGAAAATAAAGAAATGAAATACAAAGAAATAAAAAAAACTCTGAAGTTCTTTTTTGTGGATATCACCAAATCCCTGCACTTATTCAAAAACACACCCCCAGTAGGATCAAAACAGGGGTGGGAAGAACACCAGGGACTATGGTGATGGTACATGAGTGAATTAGTGGTGGGAATTTCACGGGGAGTATAACTGAGATGAAAAAGCATATATTGTACAAAAATGAAGAACAATGTAAAAACTATATAAAATAAAAAATATAATAGAAAAAAAGAAAAGAAAATGAGTGTATAAGGAAAAACACCCCCCTTCCCCCCTCGCCCCCCTGCTCCTTTCCAGGATGAAGATGTGAGTGTATCCTAGGAAACTGTAGTGGTGTTCTAGGCAAACTTTATGAAACTGTCATTAAGCATTCATATGCATGATCCTTGTCTGGCCAGTACTGTGTTTTTATGGGAAGTAAATGACAAGTTTAGTTCTGATGGACCAAAAAGAGACACCTCAAAATTTGGAGGACTATGTGCAGTCCCAAAGTTTGTAAATTGCTGATCCCATAGAGAGGTTGCAGTTCATAGTCTTGTATTTGAATCCTATAGAAACACATTCACTTTGGCTTCCCACTGTCCTAATTACTGCCTGTCATCTTGCACACCAGTGCTGCCACACTATTTGAGAGTTCTCTTTTGTTACAGTGGAGGAAGCATCTCTGTTCCAATTGATGGTCATCCTCTGCTCCTATCTTCTAGACCAGTCATGCTTTGTTCCTGCAGATACTGCCTCTTTCTCCAGCTTTTTAACCCCTTATCCTTTATTGAATTTTTTCATTCAGTGTGTTCTATCTCATCCCATTTCTATAAAAATAGAATAGCCAATTAATTATCTCTTGACTTCATATTCTGCTTCTGTCTTTATATTATTGGAGTACTAAATGTCCTCTGCTGGGTTCTGACAAGCCCGGGCCAGGAAATTATACAGATGTTGACATGAATGGTCTACAGGCACCAATAAGACATGGAATAAAGTTTATTAACCATGCAACAAACAGCAAAAAGATTCCCCGAGAAGAACATCTTAGAATTGGTCCAGAGTGAAACAAGAGAAAAAGTAAAAGGTAGCTTTGGCTTTCATTGATTTGGTGGGGGCCTAGGGTAGGGTAGGATGGGGGAATCTGAATGTTGGTGGGATTTAGTTGGGCTGATCTTTCTCATCAGCACCAAAAGAAGAAGCTGTGGGCCTTCTTATCCACTCTTCAAGATGTGGGCCTATAGGGACAGGGAGAGAAATTGGGGCATGAATGTTGTTAGGATTGAACATCAAAAATAAGCTCTTTTTATTATACTCTCACTCTTGGCCTTCAATATGAAACTTTTCCATAAAGTCTCTGTAGTTTTATCACACTTACTTTTTAACTCCTCCACAATTGACCTTTAAATTATACTGATGACTAACTGGTTTGGCTGAGTGGGTTTAGTGTCACCATCCCCATCCTTATCATGCCATCAGGATTCCTGTTTAGGAAGGTACTTAGTCCTAGGTAGTTGACAGTGTTTGCTGCTGCTGACTCAATACTATATCCCTCGCTGAGAATTGCCCTCTGCCAAAGGAGGTCACCTTGCCTAGCACTTTCTTCTTTTCAATGAAAATTCCAGAATTCCAGCCTTCCTCAACTTTTTCTGAAGTTTGTTTCACTGTAGACTAATTCTTTTCTCTACCAAGGTAGTCAGGGCTAGGAGTCCAAGAGCAGACAGCTACTCTGACATCAATTCTAAGCATTCCTTTGTCCTCTTCTCTTTGAGAGGATGTGACAGATGCTTTGCCAGGAGAGCATACAGAGAACTGCAAGAGGAGACAGAAAGTGAGTACCCAAAAGAATGCCTTTCTGTTGGGTTGTGATTTTGAAATAGCTTGGGTATTACCTGTCAAACCACAATAGACTTTTGAAAAGTTGAAGAAGAAGGCTCACAACTGTTAAAGCTATAGCTGACTTCAATTTATGCCAGTTTGCCAAAGTTTGGTTAACTTTAGGCTATACCTAGGAACTCCAAACTTCGGAAGCTTTTCTTACTAGATAAGCAGCTTGAAATAAATTATATAAACAAACCCTTGTTCAGTGATCACTTGTTAAGTGGAGGACATTGTTTTTGCCATTCTAAATTCTTGCAGAGGATGATTTCTGGCTTAGTGAAGGCTAGGTTTTGATTAGAGTCATAAAACATGTCACATAAAAACTTTAACCACATGACTTCAAATGTGCAAATGACAGTTCTAAAATCATGATAGTTTGTAGATTATATGTCAGACAAACCTCCATCACCATCTGCTATATACTGCCATGGTATATAAAACTTTATAAGGTGAGCAGATTTCTTAGTATACTAGTAGACTCAACTGAACAGTCTTGCCCACAAGGGTAAATAGCTGTTTTTTGGTGATTCTTGAATATCCAATTTGTTTTATAGCCAGTTAAGGACAAAATGACTGAAATGCTATAGTCAATGTCTATTTTGGCAAATATATGTCCAACAATGAAGAACCTCAAGTGTCAGGGGAAACAAGTCTGTTTTCTAAAGCAGTATTTTTCTTTGGTTATCTGCCGTACGAACTCTGTCAGCAACTATTGGACATTTAAATCTTCCCAAGTGTTATGCGTTACGGAAAATAGAAAAGTTATTAAATTTGAGCCTGTGGGGAAATATGAATCATAAAAATCCAATCAAATAAAATTAAAAACTTCAGGTTTTATGTAATTTATGTTGAGATAAGCAACTCTAAAAACATAAATTTAATAAAAAAAATAAGCAGTAAATGAAGTCATCTTTAAGCATTAGAAAGGCTCTTCAGCCTTCAGAATAGGTAGTCTGCCTTTGGGAGCATTCCTGACAGCACAGGAATGTACTATGCTTGTTATGAAACTAAGGCCAAGTCAATTAAGACAACCAGAAAAATTTTCAAAAGAAAAATATTGTATGTTACACTGATTTTAAAACTTGTTGTTGCTCTTTGTTCTAAGCATTTTTTCTTGTCAAATGAAATTTTATCTGAAATCCCAATTTATAAAAGAGGTGAAAGTTATGCTTTAGTAAAATACAGTTTCTAAAATGCATTTAGTAACATATACTTAAATTTCTCATTGAAACTTCTTTGATAAATACAAAATTTTTATTTAGAGCCCAAATTTTTATTTGTTTTATATTGGCTGCTTGATTTGGAGATAATTACCATTCATATAGATAAATAACTGAACATGACAGGTTTGTGGTTTTTTTTTTTTGACATAACAGCTTGCAATTACAGAACTTTTGAAGCAGAGATGAAAATAGACATTATATTTAGAGGTTTGCCACTAAACAATTTAATCTGGAAATAGCATTAACATATTAGTTTTCTCTAATGTACTATAAAGTTAGGTTTAGTGTGTTTGTATATATTTTATGATAGTTTTATTTTATTTATATATATATATTTAAGATTTATTTATTTATACAAGAATCGAGGTACAAGACAGATGAGTGGGAAGGTGAGAGGATTCACCAGAGACAGAGTGGGGAACAGAACAGGCAGAGGGACCGAAATGCACTGCTGAGGGGAGCAGCGGGTGTGACAGGATCCAGCTTGCGCTGCTGATGCTGCAGACTGCTTCACAGCGCTGGGCTCAACCGCCTGCACCACCAGGGGTGGCCCTATGATACTTTTAAAGATTAGTTTAAAAAACATAAAAATAAAATTTGAATGAAATATTTATAGATTTCTGAAACACTTCTTTAAAGAGTAGGCAAGTTGTTTTCTTTTTTTTTTTTTTTTTTTTAAGATTTATTTATACAAGCACTGGGTACAATCAGAAGCGCAGGAGGGTGAGAGAATTCATCAGAGCCAGAGCGGGGAGCAGAACAGGCAGACTGACGAAATACACTGCTGAGGGGAGCAGGGGGTGGGCAGGAGAGGTCTGCGCACCATGTGGGGCCCTCATCTGGTGGCCGGGGATCGAACCGGCGCTGCAGAGGCTGCGGGCAGCTTCGCAGACCAGCGCTCAACCGCTGCGCCACCAGGGGAGGCCTAGTAGGCAAATTTCTGTCATAGTGCAAAATAAAATATCAAAACAGAGTTACTTACCTCAGAAGATAAAATTAATGAACATAAAGTGTGAGGGTTAAATGTAAATTAGGCCTTTCATTTAATAATACTTCCTGTTTTTTTCTTTTTAAAAAAATCCTAACTGTATCACTGACTTTTAACATCATTCAGCCTGTTTAACTCCTTACCTCTAATTGGAAACAATGTTTAGGAGTTGTCATGAGAAAAAAGTAACTTATCTCACCTCATTTATGCTTTTTTTTAAATGATATATTTATTTATGCATATAAGAACTAGTGTGTAGGCCAGAGGTGTGGGGGTGTAGGGTTGAGAGGATTCACCAGAGACATAGTGGGGTGCAGAGCAGGCAATTGACTGAAATACACTGCTGAGAGGAGCAGTGGGCAAGACAGGAGAGGTCTACTGCTCCATGTGGGTAACTCCCTGGCTGGGGATCTAACTCCTGCTGCAGTAGCTATGGATATCTTGATAGTGCTAATGTTTAGCCCCTTGCACCACCTGGGAGGCCCCTCATTTATGCTCTTTGATTGTATATTGTCAATATTATTATTTATCTAATTATAAACCCGGTTGACATGTTTATTGCTCTACATGTTGAGCAAGAAAAAAGTTCATTTGTAACAAAAATTTTTACAGAACCATCTCTAGGACAAGTTATATCCCAGATATTTCCTTCTGTTTAACCTGAACATTTGTATCTTAATCATTAAAAATCAATCAAGTCAATACAATTTTATTAAAATGAAGATTGGATGTCCTTGAAGGGCAATGTGAAACTCAGGCCAGCTTACAACATCTTACAGCTCTTCTCTGCCTGGATGCCATACAGTCCTCTCTGAAAACAAACCCCTTCCTTGAGACTCCCCAATTTTGTTTACTCATCATGAAAGCTAGAAGCCTGGCAGTCACATTTGAATTTTCTTCCTCCACATCAATTAATTTCCAAGTCCTGCCAATGTCTCTGCTAACCATCCTAACTATTTAGTTTAGGTTTTTATTATGTTCATTCAGAACAAAACCAATTATCTCCAGATGCATGTGTTCCATTCTCCATAAATCTGAGCACATCCTCCTTTTCCTAAAATCATGCTGATTCTTCAGGTATTGCCTACAGGAAAAAGTCTCAGCTTCCAGAATCTGATTCATGCATCTCCTCAGACTTGCGTTTCACTGCTCTCCATGTCAAATTTACTCCTACTTAGCAGCGAGTTGATTATATTTCTTGCTACACACACAATGTTTCATTTCTACATACTTGTTAGTTTTTCCTACTCTCACCTGGACAATCCAGCTCAGGTGCTTCCAGGAAGTCCTTTCTGAGTTACCTTTCTCCTTCCTCGGTCTCTTTTCAAATTAGTTCATGAGCTCCATCTCTAAAGTCCTGTAGTCTCTATTCATCCCCTATCATTGTATGTACAATAGGACATTGTGATTCCCTGTATAGGTGTCATATCCTTCTGTGAAGTCCTGTAACAAAAGGCACCGTGTCTATCGATTCAGTGTTTAACATTCTTCCTGTCTCCTAGGAGACAATGGAAAAAATGTTTTTTCTTGCACATAAAATGAATGAATATACGAATCAGAGATAGTCTCACTTTCAGTGAAACCAGGGGCTCGTCAATAATGGATTGCATCTGTTGGTACTTCAGGTTTGTTGATTGCTTGCTGTAAAGCGCACACTGTTCAGCTTTTATTTTACCCCGAGGGTTGTCTTTATAAGACCCCCACAAAGAACATGTTTGGGTAATCAAATTTATCCTCTTTACTAGTAGGAAGTTTTTGTTTATTAGAACTAAATGACTATGGATGTCTGCATGTGACATGTGACACAGTGGGTGACTCAGTTAATGGATGAAACATTGTGTTTAATTGATGGGATTGGGCTATTGTATAATTTGACTTCCTCAGCCTGAATTTTTTTTTGGCGAGCTCTGTGAATCATTGAAAGCAGACTTTGCATTTCCTGAGCATTTTCTGAGTCCTTACCAGATAGCATGGAAATGTACCAGTACAATTGTGGGTGTTAGTGGCAGTAATTTTTATAAAATAGAAAGAGATATTTAAAAGCACCCTTGTACTCTCCTATCAAGCTTTGGTGAATCTGGATAATGTAAGTCCCTGATTACACCATAATACAAATATCAATGAGCAGAAAAGGTCATGAAATGACAAACTAGATCAAACCGGAGATGGAAAGATTTAAAATAGAGTTGTTACATTGCCCTGTCATGAAGCAAACAAATAAAACCCATGGCTAAAAAATATTGCCCTCTCTATGATTCAAGGCAATAGTTGGAAGTAAACATGTTAGATTTCCTCTTTGGCATCTATTAGTTTCTAACATACTCTGTTACTTACTGTGGGTTTTTTTTCAATGTCTATTTTTTTTTTTAATTTTTTAAAGCTTAGTGTTATATTTTTATCTTTTAAAATTGAGGTAATGCTGTTTTATACATTGTGATTTAGAGGCCTATGATCACATCCTTCAGGTGTGTATATTACCATGCCACATCCACCACCAAGGAAGGACTTTCTACAATTTATTTTTTATTTTGTTTCAATCTGTCTACCTTATTGCAATATAAGCCCCATGAGAGTAAGGTTTTTTTTTTTTATATTGTATATGCTGAAATTTTTATCAATTAATTAATTAATTAATTTATACAAGCACTGGGTACAGTCAGAAGCTCGGTAGGGTGAGAGAATTCACCAGAGCCAGAGGGGAGAGCAGAACAGGCAGACTGAGGAAGTACACTACTGAGGGGAGCAGCAGGCGGCAGGAGAGATCTGAGCACCATGTGGGACCCTCACCCGGTGGCCAGGGATGGAACCAGTGCTGCAGAGGCTGCGGGCAGCTTTGCAACCTACTTTCGGGGAGACCCGAAAGTAGAAGTTTTGATTTGTGTTGTTTGCTTCTGTAGCTCAATTCTGCAATGCTTAGAGCAGTCTTTATTAAATGGTAAACACTCTAAAGTATGAGCTGAGTGAGTTAATTAGTAGTTTGGTGCGATACACTATAGCCATATCATATGCTGTTGAGAATAGCATCATGCAGAATAGTTAATCCCATGGTATTAGAAATGTCTTTGATGCTGTTATTATTCCTTCTCAAGGTAGTTAATTCATTTGCCATCTGGAATTTATGTAATTATTACAGTTAGAATTTGATTAATTATTTATTGAATATTTCTATTCATAAACAATGAGCTAAATAGAAATACTACTACTACCACTAGTAGTGACAAACTATGCACTATCTATCCTTAAGCATATAGATTCTCTTTACTTCAAGATCAGCCAAGCCAAGAATTTTTGCGTCATATATTATTATATCCCCATAGAAATAAGCATTCCCATTTTAAATACTGTAGGCAAGATGTGCATTAACCACACGTTGGAAATATAATGACAATCATTTATTGAACCCGAAATCAACCTAAATTAAAATTTTTTTCAAGAGTTGAAAAAATAGTCACCATACTTATATATACAAAAAAAGATATATACTTAGAAAATCGGTTTAATCAGCAATATAATAATATTCTCAATAGATTTGATGTTTAATTCATTGTAGGCTTTTTTTTAAGATTTATTTATTTTTTGCATAGAAGAACTAGGGTGTAGGCCAGAGGTGTGGGAGGGAAAGAGGATTCACCAGAGATAAAGTGGGGAGCTGAACAGGTAGACTGACTGAAATACACTGCTGAGGGGAGCAGCAGCCAAGACAGGAGAGGTCTGCTGCACAATATGGGCTAGCTTCCCACCAGCAGGGGATTGAATTCCTGCCTCAGTGGCTGATGACTAATTAATAGAGCTGAGACTTTAACCCCTGCACCACCAGGGAGGCCCCATTGCAAGGTTTTATTGATGAAAAAACATTTATAATTAGGTCTCAACATAAACCAACATCTTTTGAGGTAATTGTGACAGGGTGGTCCCCAGGAAAGGGGGAGGTTGCAGGTTCTCCTCTCCCTGCCCTGTCACATAATGATTTCCTTAACTGTATTTCCAGAACTTAAAGTCTTTACTTATTGAGCAATACTTAATATATTTTGACTCTTCATGTGTTTTAGGATTTAACAATGCAAGGTGATCTTAGCCAGTTACTTTGTTTTTGCTATAAATAATATCAGCATGTTGTTATATTCAAGTATTTATTAACTTAAATAGGTCAGACCTTTTTCCTCAAGGTTTATTTCCAATGTGTTCCATTTGTTATACACAAATAATCTGAAATGAATATCTATTATGATTTGAGCTTTGAGTATAATTAGCTCTAGATCACTGGACCAATTGCTTTCTGGTCCCAGATAGTTATATTATGAAATTTAATAAAATAGTCTTTATAGATTCTTCGTTCACTAAATTTGTATGCAAAATTTCAGTTACTTATGTAATTTAGAAAATAAGCATGGAAGATAAAATAATTATATTTAATGAACTTAATACTTCTCAACATACATTAAATACATTGTAATACCCTTTTTCCCCTCTGATTAGTCATTGATGCTGACTATAAAGTTTCATATATTTGTATAATATGAATAAATAATAGCTTGAGCCTTTCAAAAGGGAGAAGAAGGATCATATACATGATATGTTACTTTTTTTCTCTCTAATTTTTATTTAGAGAGAAGTGTTTTTGAGGGAAGAAAAAGTCTGATAGACTCTTAACTTTGATTTATTTTTTATTTTTATGCATACAAGAGCTGGGGTACAGGCAGGAGGTGCAGGGGGATGAGAGGATTCACCAGAGACAGAGTGGGGAACAGAACAGGCAGATTGACTGAAATACAGTGCTGAGGGGAGCAGCAGGAGTATCAGGAGAGGTCTGCTGTGCCATGTGGGCAGTTCCCTGGCCGGGGATTGAACTTGTGCTGCAGTGGCTGTGGTCAGCTTCATAGGTTGCGTCTTAACCCCTTGCTCCACCCCACCAGGAGGCCCGACTCTTAACTTTGTATTGGAAAAAACAGGCTCACAAAGGACACAGAAACATCAATTCCCAAGAGCACCTCCACCCCTATGTTTATGGCAGCACTATTTACAATAGCTAAGCTTTGGAAACAACCCAAATGCCCCAAAATAGATGACTGGATCAAGAAGATGTGGTACAGATACACCATGAAATATTACTCAGCATTCAAAAAAGATAAACACATGCAATTTGCAGCAACATGGATGGTGCTGGAAGGGATCATGCTCAGCGAAATAAACCAGAAAGAAAAAGAAAAATACCGGATGGTCTCACTCATAGCAGGAATCTAGAAAACTTACATAAGGGACCAGGAAAATGAATAACTATAAGAAAGTGAAAATCAAAATCAACAAAACTATGAACCAGAGACACTTTATGGGGGATGGGGGGCGGGGAGGGGAGGGATTGGGGTCAAAATAAGGAGGTTGCAATTGTATGGGGAATATAAAAATAAAATTTATTTAAAAAAAACGGGCCCAGTGAATAGGCATCTAATGTCACAATTAGAATATATGAATTGTCTGGATGTACAGAGAATAAAACAAATTTTCCATTATAAATTATGTTTATTTCTATTTAACCTTCTTTTAATTTTTAAATTTATGTACATACCTTTTGTGATGTGGATTAACCATCAACCATATTTCCATATGGGACTTTTCTTTTCTTTAAAAAACAAGGTAAAATACTTTTATTTTTGCTCCCATTAAAATTACCAATGTACGTGAATTTTTTTTTCTAAAACTGTACTGGCAAATATAACTGTAGTATATAAAAGTTATTATGGGATATATAAATCAAGAACAAATAGTTTATAGTAAATATGTTGAATATGAATGATAGTAAATTTATTATTATAAATTTATAGTATAAATTTATTACTATAAATTTATTATATGTATTTATTACTATAAATTTATTATATTTCTCCCAAAATTGCATAATATAAATACATATCATATGTAGTTGTAAAACCTTAGAATAAAACAGTTATATTAAAAACAAAAAGTAAGAGGTCTCCCATTGTGCCTCTCCTTCCGTGTCAGTTTTACTTCCCTTCCTGGAAGGGGCATAATATTTGACTGCAAATTTTTGAAAATTGTACCTTAATGCCATATTTTATTCATTTATGTAATATTTGTGTTAGAAGTTTTGGAAATGCATGGGAATTCTCTCTTCCCCTCCCCCTTTTTTTCTTCTTGATTGATAATATCATAGCAACATTTTTACATGTCTCTCTTTGTACATTTCTAGTTCTTGATTTTAACAAGCAAGACATGCATTATCATGAAGTTTTTGCTTCCATTAAATTGACTTAATGAAGTCAGTGTAATAATATGATTGGTCTTAGGGAGGACTATCTAGGGGATACTGTGCATGAGCTCTTAGTTTTCATGAGATACCAGTTTTAGAAAAGACTTTTTCTCATAGAGTAGAAGAGTGACACATAGTAGTGTTAATATTATAAATAGCTGTTGAGCAGAGCATTTGCATGATAGTCTATATGACCAAGTTTATTTTATTTATTTATTTATTTTAAAGATTCGTTTATTTATTTATACAAGCACTGGGTATAGTCAGAAGTGTGGGAGGGTGAGAGAATTCACCAGAGCCAGAGCGGGGAGCAGAACAGGCAGGAGGACCGAAGTACACTGCTGAGGGGAGCAGCGGATGGCAGGAGAGGCCTGCGCGCCATGTGGGACACTTGCAGGTTGGCCTGGGAGAGAGCTGGCGCTGCAGAGGCTGCGGGCAGCTTCGCAGCCCAGCACTCAACCGCTGCGCCACCTGAGGAGGCCCATATATGACCAAATATAAAAGCTTATTAAAGTGATTACTGGATTGTGATTACAAATAATCATTGTTTTTTTGATTATAGTTAATATGTATTTATACTAAAAGTTTTCGAAAACATAGCAAGCATAATATAATCTCACCACCCAGACTAAATTCTGTTATTTATTTAATGCATTGTCTTTTCAAGATTTTTTTCCCTAGGTATATTTTATTATAGAAGATAAATCTGCTTTTAAAGTTAGGCTTCTTGGAATTAAATCCTACTTTTACTGTTTGTTAGCTATGTGGTTTAAATAAGTTCCATAATGGCTCTAGATCTCAGTTTCTTCATTTTTAAAATGGGAGGGTTATAGAACCAATCTTATATAGGAATGAGAATCTTAGGAGGTAAATAATGCAAAATGTTCAACCTAGCATACAGTATGTGCTCAATAAATAACTACTTAATCAATCTGGAATAAACTGCACATTTGAGTGGCCTCAAGACTGTTATGTCAAGACCTGAGCAAAAGTCTACTCAGAAGTTATTTGCTAAGACTTTTGCTTTCCTGATTAAAAGAGATGGCTGTACCTGCCCACTCTTTGTTTTTCTTTTATCTTCCTGTCTTGAATAAAACCATGATGGTTGAAAATGCGAAGTTGTCTTGTGACCAATAAGGTCATCTTGACCTCATAGAGCTTTATATTGTCATCAGTACCTGCTCATGTTTAGATTTCTGTTTTATGGGTGAAAAAACTCTTAGATACACTACAGATAGTTCTTCTCTTACTTGATTTGAGGGCATTCTTAAAATATAAACCCTGTTTCTTTTATAACTATCATTGAAATTTACTTTTTGAGAGAGTTCTTCAAAATTTACTGCTAGGGATGCATATGACTTTGTTAAAAAAGAAGTTTTATAATAGATATTTTGAAAAAACTCATAGAATTCAGAGTTGGGAGGGAGAGGAGAGAGCATGTAATTTATAAGTTCTTAATTGTGGATGTTCATCCAATAAATTATCAATGGAACTTTAAATTTACATGTGTGGGGTACACACTCAGGCATTGTGGTTAAGTAGAATTTGGGGAGGGTGCAGACATCCACAATTTTTCAAAACTATGTGGTGATTCCAATAGAAAACCAAGGATGAAAGTTACTGATTTATATTTACTTCTTTTTAACAATGATCTGTGGACTAAACTGCTATGTGAATCTATCAAAAGATTAGAATTTTGCAGCCCACATAGGAGAAATAACTTCATTCAACTATATGACTTGACAAATGTAAGACCATGGTAAAAAGAAGAAGAAAAGAGTCATTATGAATCCAAGATAACTGTTGTCAGTTTATTTTCCTTAAAATAAAAATTTCAAGTATAGAATTTGATATCATTCTTTCAACCCTTTCATGTTTCCATGAGAACTTCATCTGAATTCCAGAGTGTATTGTTAGTATAATGATGTATTTGAAAGATTTGGCCACGTTAAGAAATGGAGGAAACTTTGATAGGGCTTTTGGTGGGATGTAGTGTTAACTGTCACTATACCCTTCCTGCCCTCCCAATTTTTCTACTAAGAAAAAGTCAATTTGCTATTGATTCTGATTGGATTAATTGGGTCTTATATTAGTTATATGTGCAATTACCTTAGAAATTTTCTCAGGCCTCATGTTTCTAACATTTGGGTTTCTATTTGGATAATTTTATTATTAATAAACATTATCCAAAATGAGTTTAATAAGTTTTTAGATTTAAGATAAAGATTCAGTAATAATTATAAGATCTAGGTCAGAAATTAGGAAATATTTAAAATTATAAATTATGCCTTATTAAAGATGAGTTGCAACACTATTGAGCTCGCTGAAATACACTTTAGTTATTTTTTCATTAAAAACCAGGTTAACCTTAGTTGCTAATTGACAGGAAATGTTTTTAGTAGGAGTATATATATACTCAAATGCACAAAAATATATGTAATTTATCTTATATATGATGAATATCCTTATATATACATACATCATACATTTATATTGGTTAAGGTTATATGCATGTATGTTTATATGTAATATATACACATGTAGCATATAAATATATTAAAATATATGATATGTGTGTCAGGTTACTCATAGCTTTGGCTATATCGACCTTCTCATTCTACTCTAGATAACAGCTGGCAGAGAACACCCAAACTCCAAGTACTCTAAATTCTCTCAGTCTCATTATAGGGTCAGTATCCTGGGACTTCAGGAGCTGCGGTAGAGTAGGTTGGAGCATACAGCAAAAGTTGCTATTAGCAGTCTGAGTAAAGGACAATATTCTGTTTGGTGGAAAGCATAGTCTTCAGAATTCAGTCATAGCTTTGTCACTTGCAAGTTGTGATCTTGGTCAAGTTATGTGAGTGCTCTAAACCTCATGTTCATTATCTCCAAAGTTAAGAAAATATTGAGAATTAAACCTGGCAATGTTCATAACAGCATGTAATAAATTCCCAGTTAATGGCAATTTATAAATTAATTAGAACATTTTTATGTGAATGGTAGAAAAAAATAGTATTAAGCTAGCTTGCATGGCTTTGGAAATTAATTGGCTCACATAATAGGAAAGTCGAGATTAGTCTTGCCTAGATGTAGGTTCTCAGGAAGTAGAATAAGTTCTGTCTCTTTGCATTCATCTTTTAGCTTTGCTTTCCTATACCTTTTCTTTCCTCTGAGGCAGGTTTTCTCCTGATTTTGTAAAGATGACTCCTGGAAGTCACTTCTTACGTGGTTTATGGAGCTGGATGTCTCAGGAGAGTGTTTAGTTCTAGAAGTCTCTGGCTCAGTGGCTCAGAAGTCTGAGTCTCAGTGGCTCAACTTGAGCCATGTGCTGCTGTTATCCAATCACTTGAGTCAGGAGAATGTATTGCTCTGATTGAGTAAGAAGGACTATGTATCTACCCCAGAGGTAGTGGTGAGAACTTGTAATTTTGTCTATAGTTGTGGAGTAGGGTGGAAGTGGTTAGTGAAACGGAAGAGGTAGAGTCAGTTGTAACTCATGAACATTAATAGATGGGTTTTTCCCAAAGTAAAATTGAAGTTCTGTTGCAGTGAATAAAGGATATAGGACAGGGTAAAAGAAAATTAATGATCATAACTGTAGGGTAAAGAAAAATATCAGGCTTTTCTGCCCTCCCGCCATCAGGATAGATGAAGGAACCCTGTGATCCTGAATGCATGCCTGATAGCGGGCACCTGGATTGGGTACACCTGGGCTAAGTCTGTGCTTTTAAGGGCGGCGTCACGAGGACGCCAGGAGAAGCCGAAGCAGAAGCCGACAGAGAAGCTGAGAAGCAGCAGAACGAACGCCAGAGAGCCCAGATAGAGTGAAGACTTGCTGGGGGCTGGGAGGCCTGCCCCCAGCACCCCTGCCTGCCATATGCCTGGTGAATCCCAATAAAAGACCTGCAAAACCACTGAGGACTCTGACTCCTCCTTTACCCGGTCTGCATGGGATCAGAAAACTTGCTCTGTGGTCCATTCCTGACCTTACAATAACATAACAGAAATTTCCCCTGACCTCCCTGAGGGTAAGTAAAATGTATCGGGCTTTTCCAACCTCCTGCCATTACATTAAATGCATGCCTGATGGTGGGCACCTGGAATAGGGTGTGGGCATATGTAGGTGGGATACATCTGGGCTTATAAGGGTGGTGTCATGGGGATTCCAGCAGAGTGAAAGAGAGAACAGAAAGAGAACAAGCAAGAGAATGAGAACAGAACCAGCAGAAAAGCAGAGGCCTCGAGACAACGCTGGAGAGCCCAGAAAGAATGAAGACTCCCCGGGGGCTGGGAGGCCTGCCAGGTTCTCGGCCCCTGCCACTCCTTCCTGCCATGTGCCTGGTAAATGCAATAAAAACCTGGAAAAGCAACCGAGGCCTCCAGGACTCTCCTTTACCCCATCTGCATAGAATCATAGAGATCCTGCTCTGTGCCTTCCTGCCCCCACACTGCCAAACTATGTGTTTGCTTCATATGTAATTAGTTATGTTATCTTGCTTATTTACTTCCTAGGACATAGTCATATTTCTTGCTACACTATGTACACTAAATAATAGATTTTCCTTCTACTAATAGTAAAATTCATTAGTGCAAGGACTAAATTTTTATTGTTCACTGCTAGAACATTAGTAAATGGTTGTTGAATCAATTAAAATGTAGATATAGCTGCTATAGTTAGCTTTTATTATTCAATGTAACATACCAGCAAAGATGTCCTCTTTCAAATCCCTCATTGTAGGGATTTGAATGAGTTGATCAGGCTTTTTATGCTATTGGCCTCTGTGGCTATCACATGCGGCCTTGATCTTGTTAAAGTAGAAATCTTGTAGGTGTGGGTCACAGGTGCCTGATTATGGACACCTGCGCATGGGTGTGTGTGCATGTGCAAGTGTGCACACCTGTCCGGAGGAGAGAGGTGATGAAAGGGTGACATCATCCTGGGGGAGGGGCTCAAGTTGCTGTCTCTGTTGGCTTGTTTCCCTTGCTTACCATTAAGACCTGTGAAAATGATGCCAAGGGCTCTAAAACTCTTTTAAAATGTTACCACCACAGTAAACCTACCCAACCTGGCATGGTTGCAAATTAAAGCTGTAAGTGGTACCTGAAACAAGTAACAATGTGTGTGACTGATGTGGCTTCTACTGTCCTTCTCTGAGTAGCTTCCCCCACTAAGTATTCATGTTTCACTAATTTTTTTTAAGAAAATCCAAAATTCTACCTTTACTATGCAATGCTATCACTGTGATTATGGTTTGTAGGATTGTCCCACTGCAATACATGGGCTTGGTTCCCTACGGGGTCATTTGTGAACTTACACTGTGAACTCAGATATCGATCACTGAATGATCTTAGTCTTGTCCTCAAAGATAACACAATTAGATACACAAATTGAATTCACTTGTGCGATCAATGATAGCAAAATTATAACATAGCTATATTTAGATATTTACTAACTGATTCATTTAATTAGTAAATATATATTAAATTTCTGCCTTTATGGGTTCCATGGATAGAAATGACAAACAAGACACAGGTGATCTCTGACCTCTTGGAGCTTATAGACTATTGGGGAAAAAACATCCTTAAGAAAACTAACTGGAATACTTCCTATGATGATTCAGAAATAGTTTAATAAAGCCAGTTAGATCTCTAAATTTGTGTATTTTGTTTTTGAGCAGTTTCATGGCAGCAACAGGATCTGAAACTAACTTCCAGTGGCTGTTCTGGAAAATGAGAAACAGGTGTGTGTTGCCTAAGAACTGTACATGTTTCACTAATTGTCTTTTCCACTTGTTTCTGAAGGCCTTGGGTAAGTTCTTAGTTTAAGTTTTTTGCTTTGAGCTCCCAATATACTTACTTTTCTACATAGTAGGTGGATCCTTGGCCCTAGGTTTAATCTGCAGTTCCACATTAGAAGTTCTTTCCTCTTCCTGGGTACTGTGTGAGAGCTGTGTGTGAGCCATACAGTTCTCCATTATTTGGAATCCTTCCCTTCCGCATTTCTGGCCTACAATCTCTTTTTCTAGGGTCTGCTGTTTAATATACACAGGGAATTGAAGGTACTGGCTTGACTTCATCTGGGCCCAACTTTAAGACAGGACTGATTACTTAGGTCTGAGTCCCACGCAGATTTGTGTGAGGTTCAGGCTTAAGCAACAGGGGTTGGACTATGCCTGAGTTAGACTAGAATAACTCCAATGTTGCCAAATATTTCAGTTTGGACTGAGGCAGATTTTGTCAGCAGTAACAGTAAACCACAAACCTTGGACTTTCCTGGATTCTGTGTGAGAACTCTGGGCAAGAGCTGTAGTTTTCATTGTTGGGAATCTTCCCAGAGTCCTTGCTGGGAACTGGGGTGGCAGCTTTAAGTTCTCTGTTTCCTTGGAATCAGTCTGCAGACCCTGTTCTTTGAGTTCTGCTGGTTCAGTCCTGTCCCCATTCTCTACGGACAGCTGAGTTCCTCAGTTCTGTCCTTTTGCTGTTTTGGGGACATGTGCACATGAAACAGGGCGATTACTAAAAGAAAATCTCGGAAGACAAATAATTTAGGTCGAGGTAGGAATTAGTCTAGCTCCATTAAAAGTCAAAAGTCTAACTAAAATAAATGGTATCCTTTAAGCCTGAGGAGTTGAACATGACTTCTGCTTAAGAATTAAGGAACAGGAAATTGCAGCTATCAAGATAAATGGCAAGATCTAGCTGAAAATAACCTTGAATTACAATGACATTATGGTGAATCTTCCAATTAGACAAGATTGTTTATCTAAGAAGTGCTCTGGAAAATAAGAAATCCCATATTATTGAAATATTCAGTGCCATTAAAGATGTAAGAGGTACCTAGAACAAGTAACAGTGTGAGGGATATGACTCCTGCTGTCCTTTGCTCACCCCACCCAGCTCACCACCCCCCTACCACTGAGTACATGTTTCACTAATTGTCTAAATTGTCTTTCCATTTTTTAAAATATATTTATTTTAATACAAGAATTAGGTTACAGGGCAGAGATGCAGGGGGTGAGAGGATTCACCAGAGACATCGCAGGGAACAGAACAGGCAGACGGACCAAAGTACACTGTCGAGGGAAGCAGTGGGCGAGACAGGAGAGGTCTGTCCCTCCATGTGGGTTTCTCCCTGGCTGGCCGGGAATCGAACTAGTGCTACAGTGGCTGTGGATTGCTTCATAGGTTGCATCTTAACCCTTGCGCCGCCAGGGGGACCCTGTCTTTCCATTTTGAAGACACTAGATGACTGTAAACCAAAGTCCATCAAGTTAGTAGCCTTACATACACTCACATACGGACCCCTCCTAGGACTTAGGGCTTTTCTGTAAACTGCTAGGAGTAACTCCTTAAACATGTAAGGGGAGAAACTAAAGTTAAAATCAATAGAAATCTTTGTCAAAATCTGATATAGATATTAGCACCCACTGTCCACTTCATTATTATTATTTTTTTAATTATCAATTTATTGAGCCTCCCTGGTAGTGCAAGGAGTTAATATACAAACTATGAAGCTATCTGCCACTGCAGCACAAGTTTGATACCCAGCCAGGGAGCTACCCACATGGTGCAGCAGACCTCTCCTGACCACCCCGCTGCTCCCCTCAGCAGTGTATTTCAGTCTGTCCACCTGTTCTGTTCTCCACTCTGTCTCTGGTGAATCCTCTCACCCCCCACACCTCTGGCCTGTACCCCAGTTCCTGTATGCATAAATAAATAAATAGATCTTTAAAAAAATTATAATTTATTTCTTTGTTAATTTTTGAATAGTATTTGATTTCTCCCCTCCAGTAGTCCCTATAGTTCTCTCATCACCACGGCACTCATGATCCATCACCATCCCTTGTGCTTTTCTCTCTTCTGTTTTGACTCCTGTCCCTCTCCTGCTATATGCCTCACTGTGAGTCTGCAAATAGGATTCTGAGAAACTGGCAGAAGCAGCTCTTTGGAGCTCCTCTATTAGAATCAGCTCTCCCAAATCTAAATAGAGAACAACCTGTTTTCTGGTTCTGTCTTCTAAGAACTTGGCTTGGTAACTGTCAGTATGGGGACTCCAAATATGGCTGAACAGAAACATGGATAGAACTCCATTTACAATTAGGGCCCATTGCCATGTTATAAGAATTATGTAAGTTTATTGTTTGTTTGTTTTGACTCTATTTGGGAGTAACTCTAGATCTTTAGAAAGTGCTATGTTTTGTGTACTCATTGGGAACTGCTCCTGAGTTAAAGGAACCATTTAATACCATTAGAAATTCCTTTTTTAAAAAAAAAAAACAGATTTATTTATTTATGCAAGCACTGGGTACAGTCAGAAGTGCAGGAGGGTGAGAGAATTCACCAGAGCCAGAGCGGGGAGCAGAGCAGGCAGGACCAAAGTACACTGCTGAGGGGAACAGGGGGCTGCAGGAGAGGTCTACGTGCCACGAGGGACCCGGCTCCGGTTGGCCGGGGAGCAGCCGGGGATCGAACCGACGCTGCAAAGGCTGCGGGCAGTTTTGCAACCCAGCGCTCAACCGCTGCGCCACTGGGGAGGCCCAAGAAATTCCTTTTCTTTTTTAAAGATTTATTTATGCATACAAGAGCTGGTGTACAGGCCAGAGATGCAAGGGTGTGTGTGAGAGGATTCACCAGACAGAATGGGGAGCAGAACAGGCAGACTGACTGAAATACACTGCCGAGTGGGGCAGAGGGCGAGACAGGAGAGATCTGTTGAGCCATGTGGTTAGCTCTGTGGCCAGCGGGGGATCGAGCTAGTGTTACAGAGACTACGGATAGCTTCACAGTGCTGTGCTTAACCCTTGTGCCACCAGGGAGGCCCTAATGAACATTCTTAAATGTCCTCTCCAGCTGTTAGTCTTAAGAGAGCTGTTTTTGTTTGTTGTCATCCCCAAATGTATATTTTATAATTTTATATTTTGGTATATTTATACCACTGGTAGCATGATCAGAAATCAATTCTTGATTGGCAATATTTAAGCACTTAATAGTATAAATTAAATTTTCCTACTACATTCAAATTCTTGTAAAGACAAGATGATTTTTTTTTTTTCGGTTAGGATAATTATTGATAAATGGTAGAAATGACCAAGTCTGCTGATTTGATAAAATAGGCATGTTATCAGAATTGACAGATGCATAATTTTATTTTACCTGGGTTTATTAATCAAGTGAGCTCATTTTATCTCTATATTACAAAATCTGTCAGCAAGAAAAATAGCTAAAGATTTTAATTGATGTAAATGGGACAAAAGTTGTCAGATAAACTCAACAATTATTATATTTGTGGTCTTGAAAGTAGTTTTCAAAAGCTATTTTTGATAATTTATACCCTTAAGAGTTTTTTCTAAGTCAAGTTAGATGATAGAATTTCATTGGCTGTCTAGATCATTTTCAAAAAAGATAAAGCACTAAAACTGTAATTACTAAATATAGGATTATTTATCTTTGTTTTCTCATTAAAGAGGAACTAAAGATATTTGAGTCTTTTGCCAAAGTAAAGAATTTTGGTATAACAATTTGCTATTGCTTTCCCCTCAGTTTTCACTAAGTTGGGGTTCCTAAGGGTTAAGAACTTAAATTAATATATGAAATTAAAGCTATAGAAATAATAAGTGAAAAGAGAAGAATTTTATTCTAAAGTGAGGCTGGTTGTTTGAAGACACAAGACAAAATCTGAATGTAAAAATGGAATTTATTGAGGATTTGTGGAAGAGGAATATCAGGAAAGAAATTTTATGTATGAAAAGGCTAGGTAAGATGTAATATATTTATTGTAAGTTTTTAAAAATAACTTTAGTATCAATAATGTGCTTGTATAAAACCCAAACCCTAAATTTCCCTTCATCTGTTAAATGGAGAAAGTTGTCTACTCTCGATAAGTTTTTTTTTAAAGATTTATTTATTTATGCATACAAGAACTGGGGTGCAGGCCAGCGGTGCAGGGGTGGGGGGTGAGTGAGAAAATTCACCAGAGCCAGAGTGGGGAACAGAACAGGTGGATTGAATGAAACACATTAATGAGCAGCAGGCGAGGCAGGAGAGGTCTGCTGTGCCATGTGGGTATCTCCCTGGCTGGGGATCAAACTCATGCTTCAGTGGCTGTAGATAGCTTCATAGACTGCATCTTAACCCTTTGAGCCACCAGGGAGGCCCTCTCAATAAGTCTTAAGAAAAATCTTACCTTTTAAGTAGCCTATCTACAAAGCAAGAATATAGTGCCTTTCAGAACAATTTTATGTGATTCATGTCATTTTATTTTTTTTGAAAATATTTGTTTGTTTATGCATACAAAAGCTGGGATGTACGCCAGAGGTCTTGAGGGGTGAGAGGCTTTACCAGAGAGAATGGGAAGCAAAACAGAAAGATCTACTGAAATACACTGCTAAGGGGAGAGTGGGCGAAGACAGGAGAGGTCTGCTGTACCATGTGAGTTAGCTCCTTGACCAGGGATCAAACTAGAAAACTCAGGCTACAGTGGTGAGAGCGTGACAGCACTGAGACTTAACCCCTGTGCCACCAGGGGAGCCTCCTATTCATGTCATTTTAAAAGCTAAATTTGTTTGCTACCATGTAAACTTCTGTATTTCTCTGGTTTGAAAATCTTTTTTTGTCACTATTTAAATCAATAATTAAGTATTGTTTCATAATGATCCGTGAAACTTGATATTTTTGAAAAACTTCCCAAGATGAAATTCTAAGTGAAATCTTTTTGACTTTAACTGAGAATTTCTAGAGGGCCCTTGGAACTGCTTGGACTTTTTCTCTTCCCTTATAAATAGGGAGTGATATAAATAATTAAATTTATTTGACATGTCAATTTACATGAGCAGCATTGTCAAATAAAAAAAAATATGAAGCCTTTTTTACGTTGTATCTGTATAAGTATTAATATAAGTGTTTTAGAAATTGTATGAATTTTCTAGAAGTCACATATATCCTTGTGCAGTGTTATTATATGTGGTTAGGTCAAAGAAACAGCTAAATCTCTGGTTAATTCTCATCATATCTTTAACTTTGAGTATTCTTAAGTCTCTTTTTTGCAAATGGTTATTTTGGCAAAGGTGCACTTACAAAACTATTTCACCTTAAAGGAGATTCATGAAAAGAACTTTGAAAAGTACTTTAGAAAATAGGTTTCTGATAAATTTAAGATAATAAAATGGAACTGAATTTGAGAAGACAATCTCTTAACTATGACAAAAGTGTGGTAATATAAGTTCTAATTCTGTTGTCTTGGAGATTTTATTATATACCTGTAAAAGTGGACTGGATCCTAAATTCTTCTACTATCCTCAAATATTTGACTATGACTGTCCAAGCTACTGCTGCCATTCTTTTGCACCCTCCTGATTTGCAATCACTGAGGACAAGGACTTCCCTTGCACTATACCAGGTCCTCTTCATTACTCAGATGGTAGTCTAACTTCAGAAGTTGGGGTACATATCACTCAGCTAAAAATATATATCCCTTTTTAGAGATCTGCAAACCAAATTGACTAAAAAGAGAAGTAACTGATATAACGTAAATCGCTTCCACACAAGACTGTGTAAAGACCTTGTACTTTGATATCTTTTCCTTCCTTCTTTCTTTCCTTTACTTAGCCATTGGCTTGGCAAGAGAATGCTCTCAACTGTATCCTTCAGGTCATTGCAAAAAAGGACATAACCTCTCAGACTGTTGGATTTTCCATTATGCTGATTCTGTAATTTTGTCTATCACAACGTCTCCTGACTTCCAGTGCTTCAGTTTCTTTGGAACAAATTCAACTCCTTTTTACTGTGTCAGACTCCCTACCCCTAAGGTCCATTTTCCTGTCTTTGGTTGACAACTTCAAATGCAGGGAAATTTGCATCCTGTACTACATAAAGAAAGGGATACAGGACAAAGGTAAACAGGGAAAAAGCACCTTTGTAAGTGACAGACCTTTAGTTTTATAGGTCCTTGTAAAACAGTTGTAACTGTTCCCTAGTGCTTAAAGATATTGCAGAATCTGTTGCTCGGACTGCCCAACAAAAATCCTTAGATTCTTTGGCAAAGTTGCTGTAGACCTTTGTTGTCTTTTAACTAAACAAACAGGTGTCTATGTTATAAATTATACCATGTACAATGTCTGGGTTAATATGTCTGGAGAAACTGAAACTCAGTTACATAAGGTCATTGAGTCAGTCATTTGTTCTTAAAAGAATGACTACTTTTAGACCAGTGTTTTGTTTTATTATTAGTTTTTATTGGTTTGGGTCCTAGAGACACTGACTCAGAAACATGCTCCAAATATTGGGAATTTTCCTATTTATAGTTGAAACAGTACTTTGAATTCTCTCAAAAGCAGTAAACACATTTTTGTAGTCACTGACCACCAAAACTGGAATCTCAGAGAAGGAGTGAGGCAAAGGCACTTAAAGAATGTGAACCTAAAATCCTTATCTAAATGACCTGTAAATACCACACAGAAAATTAGTGAAAATGTTGAGAAGTGTTAATTACAAGTGGTACTGATGCCTTCAGTTTGATCAATATCCTCAGTTTGATCATGCCTTCAGTATGATCAAGAGGGGGGAACTGTTAGAATAACAAAAATAAAAACAAAAACAAAACAGGTCCAAGATAGAGTCCTTCATGTTTTTCACCTCCCAGACTTAACACTTATTGCAGCTTCAACCTCTCCCAGAAGTATAAACTAATCTACTTGGAGCTTTCTAGTGAGTAGTGGTGAGGTTATCTGAATGATAAGACTCCACAGAACTTCCCCAGATGGAAGATGAACTTACTTGAGATAATCTTTTGCTAAAAACTTGGTCCCCTACTCTTTCTATCAGTAGCCTCCATTTTGTATTATCCCTTGCAGTATCTAGATGCAATGATACCTGATTCATAAATTGTTTAATAAAGCCAATTCGAGCTGTAAAAAATAATTTAACATGCCTTCAATGACTTCCTTATAATCGTGATGAGTTCAGAAAGTTTGATGCACAATAAATGTGCAAAAGATAATTGAACCAACTGTGAGTATGGTAGGGATGAGCGTCAAAAAGGGATTCTTGAGAAAATTATGTTACATTAAGAATTGAAGGTTGGAGGGCAAGTTATCCTGATGAAGGTATGGCTTGGGGACTAGGGCAAAGAAGTATTCTCAAGGGGATCTTTACAGATGAATGTCAGGAAGAAAGGAGACTTTGATTCTGTAGGAAAAGAACAAGAAGCTTCCTGACAAGAGGAAGAGTAGGGAGAGAAAAACAGACCCAAAGAGCACAGGCCTTGTCCACTATCTTTAGCATCAAATCGTGATCCTAAAAGCAATGAAGAGTCTTTGAAGGTTTTTGGCTTTGTTTTATTTGGGCAGATGAGGCATAAATTAGCTAAGTATTTTTTAATGTGTTGCTGTGCAGAACTTAGAGGGGTTAAGAGTTGATGCACTTAGGGAAAGATAATTTTGGCTTGAATGAGGAGGTGGAGAAAATGGACCAATTTGAAAACATTCAAGATCTATGCTTGAGGGGATTTACTCACAAACTGGATAATAGAAGGAATGAAAAATTTCTTCTCAATTTATCTGAGGTTATGGTGATAAGATTTAGTGAGACTTGAAGTATTAGAAGAAATTGAGCACACTTAATCTGTTTGGTCTTATTTCCTTTCTAAATGTTTTATAGTAACTTTTGCTTTCCCTTTATATTACTTATTATAGACTAAAATTTTATTTTGGTGTGTCATTCTTAGATGAAGAACTCTCTCCTTCGATAGATTATATGCTTTATCTCCTTGTTTTAGAGGATAACTTGGCACATGGAAAACTCATAGTAACTGTTGAGTGAATAAACATGTCCATTACCATTGAAATATGATGTTCAGGCATCTCCCATTGGCTGCTGGATATTGATATGTTTGTAGATAAGAAGAGAGAGTAGGCTGCCAATAGTCATTTGCGAGCTGATGAAATGAACAAGAATGACAGGGGAGATAAGAAATCAAGTTGGGAGGAAGAACTGATACACAAGACTAAGAGAAACTGAGTAAAGCATATCTCTGGACATCTTTTGAGTTAGCCTAACACCTTGAGGCAAAATTAAGCAGTGTTTCTTGAATAAATGTCAAATATAATATAATCAAAGGTGATGACAAATTTCTATTTTTCCTTTTTTGTTTATTTTTTGTTTTTTTTCTGAGTAGAACCTTCCTTTAAAATTTTATTTTATTTTATTTTTTAAAGATTTATTTATTTATACAAGAACTGGGGTACAGGCCATATGAGCGGGAGGGTGAAAGGATTCACCAGAGACAGAGTGGGGAACAGAACAGGCAGACTGATGAAATACACTGCTGAGGGGAGCAGCGGGCAAGACAGGAGAGGTCTGCCGCACCATGTGGGATCCTCGCCGGCCTGCCGTGATTGAACCAGTGCTGCAGAGGCTTCGGACAGTTTGACAGTGCTGTTCTCAACTGCCTGCGCCACCAGGGGAGGCCCTCCTTTAAAATTTTAATTCACCTTTCTGTGAAAAATATAAAGCAGAAAGAAATGGGTTGTTCAGTAAATGCATGGAGAATTTGGGAATTCATAAACTATAGTGCATTTAAAAATTTATGAACAAAATTAAAGTACATATCCTGCTGAAGTTGTGGGTAACAAGAAGGCACATATGTATTAGCTATCTGTGGAGAGATTGCTAGAAAAGTATCCCTGAAGGATGACACCGCTAGTCCCGGTTGCCTGCTCAAGCTCATTTAAAATAGTGAATTCCAAAAGTAAGTTAAGGTTGATCTAATCAATTATAACATGTTCAACATGCAGTAATGATGTAATGATCTATGTTTTTTGTTACCAATAAGCCAATTGATAAAGAAGAGAGAAATTATTATTTGTTTATCAATGGAAGTGGAAAACCAACATAGATTTTCTGGTTTTATCACAGAATATGCTTGTGGTGGGGATGTGTGGACTAGATACCACAGTTTGCATCCACAGTTCCTTTACTGTGTTCCTACATTACTGAGAATGATAGCAACAACAATGAAAATATTCTGACAATGTTAGATCATTTTCTTGAATGCTAAAGGACTCTGCTAACGACTTAAAAATTCTATCTTTTAAATGCTCACAAAAAAACTGTAAGTCAGTACAACTATTTTTCCCTGTACTTCTCATGCAGAAATAGTGGATGTAAGTAGGAATCTGAGTTGCCCAAGATTGTGCAGCTAAAGAGTAGTACTGATGAGACTCGTGCACAGATCTGCTGAAATATAAAGACCAAGCTCATCAGCCTTTCTAATGATTATCTTGTTTTCTTTGTTGTTTTGGTAATGGTCAATCTAAAAATAACTCAATAGAAATGTCATGTAGAGGACAAGACTCAGGACTCAAAACCTCCGTGAAGAAATGACAGTTTACAAGGCCCACTCTAGAATAATCAGTTGTAATTTTCCCCACAGCTTTAACCATCATAGTCATCCATCCACCAGTTCTAGTTTGTGTAAGGTAAGCACCAGAGATCTCCTTAATATGGTTCATGTGAATCTTTAAAATCCTATTATTGGATTTTGAAGGCTTTCATCCATCACCCTGTTGTGATAAATCTCTAACAAGACTTTTGGTCCTCCTTTCACTTTCAGATTCCCTCATCCTCAATAAATTTCTGAGTGAAGTCACAATTAATCTTGAGCAGCACATTAACCTTGTTCATATCAAAATAACCCTGCAAGTTTTGCAGTTTTACATGTGATTAGATACAGGTACCTCACATGCTTGTGAGTCTCCATTCACTATGGACAGAAGGGTAAGGATGAGCTTTCTGAGCTCTGCTCCCATTTATCTTTGGCCAGACATAGGTATCTGCAAGTCTCAGTCTGCTTTTCAGATTTTAGATAACTTTGTTGATCTGTCAGAATTTTTCTCTTATTCACTTATCATCTGATAAAAGTCCTTTTGCATCATTCCAATTTCTTAAGTGCCATTGTTCAATAAAGTAGTTTGAATTAAAAATTTAAGCCTTTCAGACTATATGGAAAATTTTAACCTTTTACTTAATGGATTTAAAAAAAATGCTCCGCTTAATGTCTGAGTGACTGGATTCCCCTTCAGAGAGCACCATTTTTTTTGCATTAAAAAATTAGCTAATAACTCATAACCATGAGGTCTCCAAAGGTAAGAAGTTTGATTAATCCACCAGCAATAATCACTTAAAACATGGTAGCTCTCTGGTGGTGTCTATAATAAGCAGGGACAGCCATGCTCAGGCTCAGAGCAAAAAGCTTTTTACATAATATGATTAGAAGATGACACGAGCTCCCTTACCATACATATTTTCCTTGTTGTTCTTCCAAGGAGCTTGAAATTCCCACCATTTTGTAACATTTCAGGTTAAGACATTAGATGCCCTTATATAACATAATAAAGCGCCTGAGAAGGGTCACCTTTTAAGTCATTAATGGCTATTAACATCAAATTGAGAATTAATTTTGAGTCATGCTAATGACTCAAGAAGGACAATAAGATACTAAAATAATAATAGAAACTTTGATGGGATGGGGTGTCAGAAAAAAGTATACACTAGGTGCTTCTATAGCTGGAGGACTTCATGGTGAAATACTGAAGAGTCAGGCTGTTTCTCCAACATAAATGAGTTGGAGATGGAGAAATACTTACAAAGTTTGAAGTGGCTGGGGTACAGGCTCTGGGAATACACTGATACATATATGTGTATTTTACAGTTTTGTCAGTCTCAAATTTATTTTGATACTTGTTTTCCCTCTTACTATAATAGGAAATCAAAATAATACCATCGCTATATCTGATAAAAATTGGTCAAAATTTCTATGTTCCTCAAAATTTCTAACATAAGCTCCAGATTTAGTAAAACCAGAATTGCACATCATTTTTTTTTTCATGTTCCCTTATGAAGAATGGCATTGTGATGATCATTTAGCTAGCATGTTCACCAGTATAAAGCCTCATAAAATATAGGTGAGCTGAAAAGAGAATAGTGTAATATATAGAATTTACAATGTGGTGAAATATGTCTTAAAGGCAACATGGAACATAGAGTAATCATGGAGAATATAGGACAATTAGCTTATCTGCTCATAATATCAACACTGACAGATTAACTATCCAGAACTCTTTATTAGTCCATAAAAGAACAAGCATAAAAAAGGTCAAACAATAACACATGGGAGCACAAAACTAACACTGCAGAAGGGTAAGTTTTAGAAATTAGACAAAAAGGTGACAGCTATTTTTATGGAAAAGATAAGTCAAGAGAATAGAGGAAAGACCACTAAGATGACAGCATCTAGCAAACCAACAGCAACAACACTATTTTATAGTGGCAGAGTCAAATGTATCCAGAAATATTTATTTATCTATTTTTTAAATTTTTATTTATACACGAACCGGGGTACAGGCCAGAGGCACAGGAGGGTGAGAGGATGCACCAGAGACAGAGCAGGGAATAGAATAGGCAGACTGACGAAATACACTGCTGAGGGGAGCAGCGGGCGGACAGGAGAGGTCTGCTGTGCCCTGTGGGTAGCTCCTTGTCTGTGGATCAATCTTGTGCTGCAGTGGCTGCAGACAGCTTCAGTGCTGTGTCTTAACCCCTTGCACCAACAGGGTGGCCCCTATTCAGAAATATTTAAACAGAATAAAGGGATGGAACCTGGTGACAACCTGATAATAACTTAAAGGGACTCTGTATCTAGAGAGAATTTTAAAAGGAAAGGGCAAGGTCGTTTTTAGAATTTCTTTTTTTTTTTGAGAAATCAATTAGAACTCCACAATGAAGTAAGTGTAAAAGGACAAAACAGCCAAATCTGGAGAGAACAAATCTAGGGACAGGGCTCATTTTTATAAAGCACTGGCATCACAGTCTTTGTGGGAATTTTATTCAGTTCTGGAATCATAGCCATGTTTCCAAAAATGGTAATCATGGGGAGTAGAAAGAGTCTTATTTTTATTTCTTACATCAGCTTTAAAGCTAAGCCATCTAGTGGTACACTTACTAGAGGTAAGAAATTGAGACATAAAGAGTATTAATGTCAGGGCCTCCCCTGGTGGCGCAGCGGTTGAGCGCTGGACTGTGAAGGTGCCCCGCAGCCTCTGCAGCACCTAATCCATCCCCCCACCAGGCAAGGGTCCCACATGGCGCTGTAGACCTCTCCTGCCACGCCCACTGCTCCTCTCAGCAGTGTATTTCGTCAGTCTGCTGTTCTGCTCCCCGCTCTGGCTCTGGTGAATTCTCTCGTCCTCCCGCGCTTCTGACTGTACCCAGTGCTTGTATAAATAAATAAAATAAATCTTCAAAAAAAGAGAATATTAATGTCAGAAAAACCAAGTGCTAGAGAAAGAAAGTAGTTAGCAAAAAAAAAAAAAGTAAGATATTTGAGCCTTTGTGATATACCTGGTGCTGTGGTAGCTCCTTTGTGATATTTCACTGTTTATATCCTTTCAGCAAATAGTATTCTGTCCACAATTACTGAAATCTTTATAACTTGAACACTTTTACATTTCTGAATATGTTAGATTTCATAAGTTTGGAGATAGAGAGCCTGAAGTCGGTCTTTCTCTGTCATGTATCAGCTGTGAAATTCAGTCAAAGAAATATTTATTTTCAAACATTATATTACTATTATTCCAGTGCCTACTCTATGCCAGCTGCTTTCCTAGATGCCGATAGGTTGCAGCAATAGAATGACAGACTCAACTTCATTCCTTTATAAGAGTACATTTTTTTAAAAGATTTATTTTATTTATACAAGAGCTGGGGTACAGGCCAAAGGTGCAGGAGAGTGAGAGGATTCACCAGAGACAGAGTGGGGAACAGAACAGGCAGACGGACTGAAAGCACTGCTAAGGGGAACAGCGGGCGAGGCAGGAGAGGTCTACCATGCCGGGTGGGTATCTCCCTGGCTGGCCAGGAATCGAACCCGTGCTGCAGAGGCTGCTATAGAGTACATATTGTAGTGGATAGATACATTAATACAAGTGTCTAAATTTGTCTCCTTCTGAAATGAAACTTAAACAATTATGTTGCTATCCTGTTATTATATCTAAACTTGACAGTTGTAAATTATGCTAGACTTTACAATACATTTCTCCCTACAATTACCTAGAACCATGCTTGGAATTCAGTGCTCTTCAACAAGATGATAGAAAAATAGTGAGGAAAGAAAGGCAAGCAGGAAAGGACAGAATAGACATTCTCATGTGGGAGGTGCTGGCTGCGATCCTGTTTAGTGGTATCTGTCTGCAGATAACCTAGTCATAATTTCGAGAAGCAGAGCAATATATTGCCAGAGATAGAGATTTTCAGTGCCGTCCCAGGAGATACAATACTTTAAAAATATGAAATTACAGTTTAGGCAGCTTCCAATGTGATTAATTTGTATTTGGGGTTGGAATAGTAGGACTAGTATGAAGTTGGTAAAGTAACAAGCAAGAGGGATGATGTGGACCGATATGAATGAAATATTCAGAATCACAGATCTAAGTGTGTTAATATTAGAATGAACGTTAGCTACCATTTCCAATTTTCCTGATGACCCGCTTTTCCCACCTTTTAAGAAAAAAGAAATTCTGTAATGGGGTGGCCATGAAATACCAAGTGGGATTAACAAGAAATTAAATCAGTCTCAACATCCAACCCTCTGACCATGACAGTACATTTTGCTTAGTGTTTTTTAGACATTTCTGATTTAGCCATTACCCAAGGTTCTTAAGTTGGTGTTTAACTGGTGTCTTACCTTGCAAACATTAGCGAATCAATGCTTGTCTACACTCTCATGAAATGAACCAATGATCATCTTAACAGACTGAAGTAGTCAGATTTGCCAGTCAGAGAACAGATCTCAGATACACACACACACATAAAGACATGTACCACATAAAGCAAGGTGTGGCTTCACAACAGGTATCAGAGTGGTTTCAGTGCTATAATTTGGCTAGACATGCTGAGTGTCAAGCAATAATGAGGTTAAACATTGGACAAGATCTTAGATTTTGCTTTATTTTCATACAGTAGCACTTATCTTAGGTACGATTTGTCGACACTTTGAGTGGTGGCTGCTCTTGTCTCTTGCATTGCAAGGTCATGTCTCTTCAGCTTTGTTTAGCAGTAAGTACCACATTTCCCTGCTGTCCTTCTCTCATTCAGAGAGGATATAGCACAAAGGAATAAAAGGGGAATAGTGGATGATAGAGATTTTCATGATTCCAAAGGCCCCTTTCTTGCTGTAGTCCCTTTTTCCACTATATCATCATCTTGGACCAGACAGCAACACTTGTGCAAACTTGAAAGCCAGTTTCAGGGTAGGTAGTAACATTCTGACTTTCTCTGAAGAAGTTCAAGTAATAAAGGCAATACTTGAAGCTGCTTTTGTTTGAAGAGCTCTTGATAATCATGAACTATTTTAAATGTTAAAAAAAACCAACCGCATCCAAGATACAATAACAATTTGGTGACAGCAACACACTCCCTCTGATGATTCTGCTCCTGAGTCTACTAGAAGTAAATGGAAGGTTATATTTTTTGACTTGAGAAAGCGTGCTATTTATAGAGCATTTATTTATGTCTGAAGCACATTTAAATATAAATTGCAATACTTAATGCCTAGTTTTATAACATGTCATTCACAATCCATTAACTATTTTATTGCATGAATTGTACAAGAAACAGATTTACAGCCCTCAATTACGGCATTAATAAGGGATGTTGGAATCTCATTGAAGATATATTTCCTTTCAGTTTTTACAGAAGTTTATTGTTGCAGCATGATGTGAACTAGATTCTTAATGTTTTATTATAAGAAGGCTGGAAACGTGCTATGATAGGCAGATCGTATAAAGAAAAAAAATAATTTCATCACTAAACTTTATTGCTTTAAAACCAATACAAGAAAATTATGGAAAGCTTGTATTGGGTTTTGATCTCAGGATATTTTAAACTGAGCTGGGAAATGAAGCTAACTTTGATCTTATGACATATATTTGTGACCTATTTCTAAATGTCTTTCTAGATAAAAGCCTCAAGTTTTGTTGAATGTGGTAATTCGCTTTTTTGTTAAGATTTAAAGGCAACTATTTCACATTTTGTTTATACAAATTTAAAGAAATTTTAGATAATATAACATCTTCATCTTTTCTTTGTAGAGGTTGTAGGGGACAGATCATCGAGTATGACAGGAGCTGTACCTGGACTAATGAGGAAACTATTCACACAGCAGTTAGTCAGAGATTTAATAATCAGAATGAAGCAGTGGAAAATCCAGAGATAAGAAGTTTGTGGCTGTAGAAACATTTTCAGGTTGAAGTTTCAAAAATAATTCAAAGTGTTGCTTGACATAGAGGCACATATATCAATACAGCTGGGAGGGAGGCGTGGGGCCCAGGACAGGTTTAGGTTAGTATTTCAGGAGTTGGACTTGTCAGCTTGCTCAGTCTGGGTGGTGGAAAATGGGATCCTATTGACAAATGAAATAGACATGTGTAAACAACTTGAGTTTCTTTCCCTTTTTTTTTTTTAATATTTATTTATTTATACAAGCACTGGGTACAGTCAGAAGCGCGGGAGGGTGAGAGAATTCACCAGAGCCAGAGCAGGGAGCAGAGCAGGCAAAAGGACCGAAGTACACTGCTGAGGGGAGCAGCGGGCGGGGGGTGGGGCAGGAGAGGTCTGTGCGCCATGTGGGACCTTCCCACAGGTGGTCGAGGATTGAACTGGCGCTACAGAGGCTGCGCGCCATGTGGGACCCCCGCCGGTGGCCAGGGATCTAAAGGCGCTGCAGAGGCTGTGGCAGCTTCGCAGCCCAGCGCTCAACCGCTGCGCCACCAGGGGAGGCCCTGGAGACAACTTGAGTTTCTGAGTCAAAAAAGAATGTCCTTATTTTGACAAATATTAATAATGTTAGATACCATGCTGCATTTAGCACTGAGAACTGATCATGCATTTCCGGCTCGTGGTTTCGAGAACCTTAACTGGCAGAATGGGAGATGCTGATTTGTCTGGGATGTGATCGAGTTGGCAGTCACATTTCCTAGACAGAAATTACAAGCAGTTTTTAATTCTTTTGAGGAGTCAGTGAAGATTAGGGAAGAGATGGGGCAAGCTCTTCCCCAGAATGCACGCAGGGTGATGAAACTACTCTACAATTGCCATTTCCACAAAGAAAGCCGCGCACGGGGGTCATAAAACCGCCTGGCTCTGTTCCCTGTGTAGCAGTTGTGCGTGGGAGAGCTCAGAGGACCAATTTCACGGCCGACATGTGAGGATTTCAATCCATTTAAAATGATTGAGTATAGTTCCTAAACTGTGATTTGCAACTAGTGGTTAAGGAATTGTCTCCATTCCCTGTATTCACAAATGGAGCTCATTAATTACAATCTTATTTCTTTGTTTAAGAAAATCTGTCAGACTGACTTACAGTGTTAGAGTCACTTATATTTGCTTTGTACCACTTATTAACAGGACAATGAATGACTCCATCACTGTTTTAAGTGTCTCATTTCCTATTGCTACATAGATTATCAATTTTATTAGTTATTAAATTTCTGTTTCTAACACATTTCCAAGATATTGGTGACAATGTTTCCTTTTATTATTATTTATTTTTTACATCATTGTTCATTTTTAAATAATATTTGCTTCACCCCCCCACCCGAGGCATATTCCCCATAGAATTTCCTTCACCAGAGTCTGTGCACCATCACCACAGTCCCCTGTGCTCCTCCCTCCCTCCCTCTGACCCTTCTCCCTCCTCCTCCCCTGCAGGATGTCTCTGGTTTATAATTGTCTGTTTTTGTTGTGTTTTGTATTGTTATTATTTTTTTTACAATGATGTCTTATTTGGTTCCCCTATATTCCTGCTGTAGGTGAAGCCAGCTGATTTTTTCTTTTTCTTCTGGCTTATTTCATTGCACATAATTCCTTCTAGCTCCATCCATGGTGCTGTGAGACAATATTTCATTATTAACTACAAAGTTTGTGATATTTGCCTCTTCATAGGCAGTACATGATAGCAGTCATCTATGTAATGAAAGGACATAATTTAGAGAATCAAGGAGATGAGCTTTGGAAAGAACTTAAGAATTTTTCTGTTTGCAACCTTTAAGGTTACTCTTTCTTTTGATGCTTTTAGTAGTCTGTCCCTGGCATAGCTTTTTCAATAGTTTAATTATAATGTGTCTTGGAGTACATTGGTCTAATATTTTGTTTTGGACTCTTTTGTCCTCTTGGATCAGAATGTCTGGCTTATTTGCTCTGTTGAATCTTTTTTCTCTTTGTTTCAATGTGTGCTGTCTGCCACTGTGCATTAAATTTGCTATGATATTTTTAAATTCATCTACAGCATTTTTTGATCCATTAATTCAATTTGTAGTAATCTCATACTTTTCCTACTTGTGTTCCTGTTTTTGTCATCCATTATTTTTATTAATTTGACAAGCCTGTTAATAACTGTTGTCATATCCTACTTGTCATTTATGTTCTGTAGTTCTGCTGGATTCTCTCAGGGTAATTTTTTGTTGTTATTCTTGCATTTATGATGTTTTCTTCTGTCTCTTAATTTTTAGTTATTAGGGATTGTAATAGGGACCTTCTTTTCTTGTCTTGGTAGACTTTATATATTGTTGGGTGGGTGTAATCCCAGGATTTTACCAGGATCTTTAGGTATCATTTAATTGACTGATGCCTCTGTATATGTATATATGATATGGGCACTGATGCCTGTAATGGGTAACAGATAGAAACTAAGGAAGTAGGGCCAAAAAAATGTTACCTGCTAAGTACAAAGGTTCAAGATACCGACATTGATGTAGACTCCTGATTTGTGAATTGGCATCCACCAAGATCCCCTCCCCTAGGCCACTTCTACAGCCAAAATATGTTATACAATTGTGTGCCAGCTTCAACCTCCAAGTCATTTTTAATCTCTAGGTGTATCACTGAATAGAGACTATTTTTGAGATAGGATGGCAAACCAGAAATTATTTTCTTTGCCTTTCGATAGACCCTAGGAAGCACCTGTTGTAAGATCGAGTTTAAGATGGGTTGGGTTATTAACTTGGCTTTGGACCTGGATGGGAGTAAGGCAGGTGCTCTTCATATCATAATCATAGGCTTTAAATAATAACCTCTTCTAGAAGAAGGTACCGGTGATTAATCTGGCTCGTCTTACTAGTTTAGGCAGCAATCACTATTCTACAGCCTTATTCAAAAGTTATCCAGTGATCCACCTTCTGTCCTACGTGGTGACACTGTACACCCTTCTCTCTAGTCCCCCTGTTTTCAAGTCTCCAAATGTGGGCATGTGCCCTTGAATTAACAGTAGCACCTATGGAGCCACACTCTCATAGGTTGTATTCTCTAAACAATTTAATTACTTTTTTTTTCTGTCCCTTTCTACTGTGGCATTGCTGTTGACACCTATAATAGTCATCATTTCATCACCCATGGTTATTGTTTTTGTTTAAATGTGATTTGATTGTAGATATGTGGAGGAGGCAAATCTGGTGTCTTTATCACCATCTTGTTGAACTCTCAGAGTATTTAATTGTTTGGTTATAATTTAATTTAAAATTCTACTTTTACATTTTAATATATAGGACAGTGGTTGACTTTGTACGTTAAACTTTCACCCTGCAATCTTACTATAATTACTGTTAGTTCTAGAAGTGCTGCTTCTCTTCTTTAACACCTTCAAATGACTAAATTTTGATTGCATCCACTGTCCATACACAGAATCCCCACCAGAGTAGTGAATTTTGGTCCTTGCAGACAATCATTCTCTTAACCTTTTGTTAAATGCCTGCCTTAGTCACATTATGTGCTTGGGTGGAGAAAGATCCTGGGGACCACTTGTCTCATCCCTAGTAGTGTGATATAATGTCCAATATTCCAGAGAAGAAAAAAACATTAATTATGACTATATGTGTATGTATGTATATATGTTTATTACCTTAATTACTATACAAATACAAGAACAACCAAGATCAAGAACAACCACTACTCATTTAAGTGGTTATTTCAGGCAGGTTTATATTTCAATGAATACAAAATCTTTGTCTCCTATATATTTAAGATTCTTCCTAATATTTGAAGGAAATAGATGAAATATGACACATGAATCCTGGACTCAAAATTTTCTATGGTTAATAACTTTTGAAATGACAAAGGAAGAATTGCTTCTTAAAATATGTACTACTACTGATCATGAGTGTATTAAGCATTTAAAAATATTATTTCATGGCTGAAAAGTTATTTCCAAAAATCAAATATTTGTGATAATATTCAAGTAAATTCTTGCTATTGTAAATTGCTATTGTAAATTGAAACAATGGGATAGTACTTAGAATTTGTCCAGAGTCAGACAATCTTTGGGAGAGAGATCACTAAGTAATGCTAATTTTTCTATAGTTTGAAATAAGTTGAAATAACTGAAACCTTATTTGCTGCATATTTTTAGAAGAAAGCATCCATCCCGAAGTCTGATGACATCAGGGGTTATGTGTAGGTGAATTGGTGATTAGTGAACAGTCATTCACTGATGGAGAAAACTTAAGTAGTAACATTGAGATGTACCCACAAAATTAGTTGTATCCTAATTAGTCCTTTGTTAATCCTTTGTTTTTATAAACTTGATCCTCCTTTTTAAAATCTAAGAGACCCAAAGTCCTGACTTTTTATTATATTTCTTTGGTCATTGTGTTTAGCATGTGAGTTTAAAAATTGTTTGTTTCTTAATACTTTTTTAACTGTAAGATTAAAAATTTAATATATATGTCAATAAAACACACATTTCCAAATATCTGGGGATTTTGTGTTATTAAGGAAGAATAGATAAGAACTGATAGCACTTTACAATTTTCATTGGCTTTAAGACCAATCCTTCAAAATCACTGAAGTGATTTAAAAATGTATTTCACTTCCTTGTAGTTAAATTATTTTCTTGTTATATCTCCTTTATCATGAAAAGCTTTATGAAATTGGCAAAATGAAGTTTGAATCTGACACAAATTAATTAATTGTACCAGAATCATTGTCAACTGAAATCATGAGCATTGATAATGAAATTATGAGATATATCAAGAAAGTCATTAGGATAAAAATTTGGAAGATTGTCTGGGTACTTTTATCTGCTAGAAACCAGAGAGATTCAAAACAAGAGTCACGATGGGTGAACAGAAATGATTTGTTATTATAGATATAAACAGATGGCCCCCTTGAGAGCCATCAGTTTCAGACTCTGCCTCTAAGTTAAAGAAACCTTTAATCATTTCAGGCAGGTGATTATCTCCTTAAAAGTTCTCAAGAAGTAAGAATCCCATTTCCCTTTATAGACTGATTATTGCTATGAAGAAAAGTCTATCTTGGGAATTAGGAGTTTTGCTAAGTAGAAATCTGAATTTCCCTTCCATGATCATCTGGCTTTAAAGTCCAATAAGTATCTGGTGCTGTTTTGGGTATTTGGGATAAAGCGGAGCAAAGGGATAAGATAATTGCATCATCAACTTCTATTCTATTCAATAATGGGGTGATAAAGATAACAAATAAATAAATAATATGATTTCAGGTTGTGGTAATTGGAATGAATAGATTAGTGGGAAGAGATGCTTTAGATAGTTGGTTGGATATGCTATTTGAAGGAGGAATATTTGGTCTGACAGTTACCTTAGAGAAGAGAAGGATTAACATGGCATATTGGAACATATTCCAAGAGGTATGACCTTGAATAAAATAGTTAGAGTTTGTGGACACCATTTCCTGGTTCTATTAATCAGCACAGATTTTGTTTACAGGTTATTTTCTAATCAATATTTATCCTCATAGGGCATATTTTCCCAAGTACAGTGTTAAAAATTAGATCTATTTATGCAGGAATGTTAAAATTCTGTGAGTGGTCATTGGCAAAGATCTCAGAGAACAGTCTGGGAGACCAGGCAGGTCTGGCTTCTCCTTCCTGTTTTACCTCTGACAGGTAACACTTAAAAAGTAAGGCAGCCTAATGCTTGAGTAGCATCATTCAAGCTAGCCAGGCTGTGGCTGGCAATCTGACAGGTTACCTCTCTTTCCACCAATAGTGATAAAATATTAGTCCCATAGCTAGATGAGAACAGATCCCACCTCTTTACTGAGGGTAAAGGTGACAGATATTTGTGGAAGACATAGAATAATAGACTCTCTTCCTGGGACAGAGGACATCAGAGCGCTAAGGTCAGGCTTCTCCATTCAGTGTGGGTAAGAAGCTAATCATTAGAGAGAACTGGCTTCTGGAATAAAGCTTCAAGCAGCACATGTCTATAACACAGGTATATTCTACTCACTGAGGCTCATTAATCCCACTCTACCATTTCCTTTTTATTACTGTCTTTTTGCAAATGTTCTTCCTCACTATGTTCCCTGGGAATTAAATCTGAAAGATAAAAATAGTATTCTGGGGGAAAAACAAAAGGGAGAAGAGGCAAAATGCTCAAGAGAAATCCTGTAATTAAGAAATCTATTTAAGTTTGTTTTACCAGCCAGGATCAAGCTTAGTCGACTATGTAAACTTATTTTTTTTCCTCACAGAACATCTATTAGCATCTTGTTGAAAACACACAGATTTAGAAACATTGCTTCAGAGAGAATATTTAAAAGATGCATGGTAGAAACCTGATGAAGGGATGATTGCCTGCAATGAGGTTTTTGTTTAGAAAAAGACAAAGCAAGCATACTGACATAGACATAGTTTTATTTAATGCATCAATAAGATAGTCCCTAAAGCAGGAATTGGACTGAGATTACAAAAGAAACTGTCTTTTGTATGCAGAACCCTAGCAAACATTTACAGAATGTTTACTCAGTTTCAGAATGACCACATCATCTTAGAACAAGGAGTGCAATTAGAAGTTATAATTACTAAGTATTTCTTAATCTTTTTTTTAGTCTTCCGGTATGCACTGTTTTATTATTAATATTTTATTGATGTAACCGTAGATTTATAATTTTGATTGGATTTTAGAGGTATAGGATCTCCCCTTTCAGGTGCTGTTACCATGCCACATCCATCACCAGACTACCCATAGTCATCTACCAGAGCCCAGTGTGCTAGCTCCTTACTCTGTTCTCTTCTTCCCTTACCCCTAGCTCTCTGGTAGCCTCAGCTTGGCAGTCAGATTTCTGTGGTTTGTTATATGCTTGACTCTATCTGATCCTTTGTTTGGTTTCTCTGTATTCCACAGATACATGACAACACCTTGTATTTGTTTTTCTCTTTGTGATTTATTTCACTTAATCAGAATTTCAACATAATCAGATTTTGATGACAGAAGAAGTTTTCAAAGGAACAGAAACTACTTCTAGCTTGTTGCTGCTGTATTGGAAAATCAATTCATCCTTAATGCCTTGCAAATGATTTTGACTTTTAGAATTCTGCAAATTTAGGCTTCTAATTTGGAAACTTCAAAATCTTTATACCAGGTGGTAATGTAGGAAACTGCTCTTCTTTAATTACTAGGTAACTGATTCCTATTCTTTTTTCATTTCCTAAGTGAAAATTTGCTGTTGGGAAATACTCAAAATTACATAATTCAGATTCCTGCAGATTTTAGTTCGCTCTTTTATCTTGTCTTTGTCATTGCTTTCTTGATGTACTTTAAAATTTGGCTCTGAAATTGGTCTCTGTCCTTGCTGTTATCTGTATGTTCTGAACAGTTACTCTGATAGTCATCTAAACCATAAATCAAAGGACGTCTGGCCTCTAACATGATTCCATTAAGACCGATATTAGTCTTAATGGAGAGTGGATCTTAGGGTCATGGGTAAGACAATTTCTTTTTTAGTCTCTTAGTTTTAAGATATCATTCATGATTTTTTTTTTTTTTTTTGCTGTTGGGTAAAAGAAGTTAGTGGCGGAAGATATTGTTGAAGCTAGGGTGACAGCAGTGGGACTAGGAAATTATAATAAATTGCTGTCATTCATTCAGATTTCAAAACTTCAAGTAGCAGTGTAAAAATATTTAGGTGCCCTTATGCCCATGTTATCTTTGGCCCAGGTTTCTGTGTTTCGCACATAGGATTAGAGAAGAAGGAAGAGGTATGTATACGAGTACTATCCATAGTTCTTTACAAAAAACTAGCAGTAACTTTCAGGATGATAATTTTTTTTTTTTTGGGTAATCTGGTCGTACACTGTCCCAATTCTATCATAGTGATAGTTACTAATATGAATTTTTCACTTAACACTGATGATGTCATTGTCTAGCAGGAAAAATTTTTGTAAACAGAAAACTGATTTCTGTCACCCTTTGTGCCATCCTCTTTTGTTTCATGTTCCATGATTCAAAATCACCTTCAGATCCCCGAAAGGGTTGTTCTGTTTTATTGATCTTTGTTTTCTATGCATTTGAAAAATCTCTGTTTCTACTCTGTCTTAAGAATAACAGATAATTTGATTTTTGTTAAATGACTGTGAAGCCCAAACTGGGAGTCTTCCTTCAAAGAGAATAACCCTCCTTCCTAAATTACAGATGTTAGATTAGAATGCCTCAGGAGGCTTTATTACCCTCTGCCCTACCCCTAATCCTAATCCTTGCCAGCCCAAGGTTTTTTTTTTTTTTTAAGATTTGTTTATTTATACAAGAACTGAGGTATAGGTCAGAGGCACAGGAGGGTGAGAGGATTCACCAGAGACAAAGTGGGGAACAGAGCAGGCAGACAGAACAAAAACACTGCTGAGGGGAGCAGCGGGCACGGCAGGAGAGGTCTGCCACACCATGTGGGTTTCTCCCTGGCCTGCCAGGAATCCAACCCATGCTGCAGAGGTTGTGGGCAGCTTCACAGTGTGGCGCTCAACCCACTGTGCCACCAGGGAAGCCCTAGCCCAAGTTTTTTTTCACATCTTTGGACAGTCAGAAATATATCCCAAAGGTAGTTGAAAATTGAATTGAATTGCTAGTCTTCAAGCTATCAGATTTTATTTATTGAGTAACATCTCTTCTTACTGTTTCAAAAGCATTGGAGTTCAGTGGCAGTCTCTGCTCTGTTTCCAAAAGGTTACACAGAACTCTCTGGAGACCCAGAAGCTTTGGGGGCAATATACTATCGTATTATCTTAACTAAGAATTTCTGAACACATGAGGATTTGTACTTTATTTTACCACTCAGCATCTCTTGTAAACTAATTTTTATAACTAAAATGTGCTTTTCTTCATTGCCCTATGTTGGCTAAATGGAATTTTATGACTCTTACTATTTCTTTGTCGTAAGATGCTGTGGAGTTGAGGTCCTAGGTCATTATATTGCAGTCATCTCTACTAGTAATTGAGGGATATTCCTGTGTAACTTTACTTTCCAGTATCATTGTGGGATCTCTGAGGAACTGGACAGTTTCTCTCATATAAATATTGGGAATTATATGACTGATCATGCTCTTTGTTTCTCTCTTAGTGTTAACTAGTGGAAAGCACATTTTCAAGTGATAACTCTTAACATCTAACTGTAAAACTGAGGCAACCAGAGGGGAACGGTGCCAGGGTGGAAGTAGGCAAGGGATGGGGTCCAGTGGAACATGATGGAGGATTATTGGGGCACTAGTGGTAAGCAGGATGTGAAAAGTACATTTGTAGAGATTTAAACCTATAACCTCCCAAGGCAGATATAATGATTTAAACCTATAACCTCCCAAGGCAGATATAATGATTTAAACCTAATTTACTTCAATAAACATAATATGAAAAAAATTCATATGTGGCCAAAATGTTTAAATAAAGAAAAACAGTAGATGAGATAGAATACAATGGAAAGAGCTGAAAAATCAGTGAACTGTCTGATTGGATTAAGAATTCTCTCAGAGAGTAATAGAGAAGAATGAAGAGAAAATGGAAAGTTACAAGAAATAATTTAGAAGGAGAGGTGCTAATCTCTGTGGTAGGAATGCCAGGAGAGGAAATGAAAACGTTGATCAGATAATATTTGAAAGAAATAATGGAGTAAAATTTCCAAGGCATGTGATAACATGGATGGAATTGGAAGAGATTATGCTATGTGAAAAAGTCAGGAGGAAGACAAATACTGGAAATACAGAGATAAAACAACAATGAAGGAATGGACAAAACTAAACCAAAATAAGCCCTAAAAATATAGTTGTAGAATTGAAGCTGCTAGAGGGGGAGGGGTTGCTGCAAAACATACATCTGAGGAGGTGTGAACCTATCCCCTAAAGCATATAGTGATGCAACCCAATGTTAAAAAGAAAAAAAAAAAAACAATAAAGAAGAAAACAAATCAAAATAAGACTACCTTATCACTTTCTATGGTAACTGTTGGCTTTAATGTCTCTAAGTTAAACTTATTCTAACCTGACTTTACATTCTTATCCCTGTTTGTATTCTTTTTAAATTTCTTTTTTCCCCCTTTATGCTCTCTTGCTCCACTCACCTTAAATTCCTTCTAGAACAAAATGGAGGGCAAGTAAATAAGAGCTACACTATATTCAAGTTCTCCTTTAGTTTAGCATTCAATGAAGTAAATACTAATTTTGTGCAGTTACTTTTTCTCCTTTTCTTTTCCCTTCCTTAGCTGAGCCTCTAAGTATCCAGCCTTTATCTTTCCCTGCACTCTCTTTTTTGATGTGGCAACATTATTATTATTACCATTATTGTTTTTAGAACCATTACTGTTAAGAATTCATCATATATCTCCCCATAATAACCAATTTCTGGTTATAGATAAGTACAACTATTAAGGAAGCTTGATAGAAGAGTCTTTTAACTTAGAGTGAACTCCATACTTTCTGAGGCATAGAGTGACAATTAAGATTAAACAGTCTATTTTGAAACTCTGAGCACTGATGCTTCTCTTCCTGTTTAACTATCACTAATCCTAGTTGATTTTATTAGCCCTATCTGAAAGTACACTTTGAAGTGCTGTAGTGAGGTTTGTAGAATCGCATTCTTGAGTATCACCAGGCCAAGCAATTTATCAAGTGTTAAAGTTTAAAAACCCTCTCAACTTCAAATTTGGGTTGATTTCTATGCTATAGATATTATTCTCTGACTCTTAAAGGCATTGACTTAATAGGCAAAGATGATCATGTTGATGTTGGGAGATGCATTTAGGAAATGGAGTAAGGGTGAGCCTGACCATAAAGAGACCTCTGGATGAATACAGTTTTTTAAGTTTGTTTCTTATTTTGACAATCATTAGCATAATCTTTTTTCCTTCAAAGATGTGTAGTTTAGAGAATATGTGAGCAGAAACTTTAGGAGAAATGAACTCCTAATGTAATTGCAGTTTGCAGTGAGAAAAAGCTGAATTATCTATTTCTTTACCCAACTAATTTTCTAAGCTTTGATTATCCTTAATTCTTCCCTGCACGCCAAACCTACAATCATTGTTAAACATGGTTCATTTTTCCTCTTTACATCTTCTGAATCTATCCAACTTCTCTGATTCAATTGCTGCTCCCTCTCTTTAGGAAATAGGTCGAAACCATAGTTTTTCTTTCTGCTTACACACCCAACTCTAATCCAGCTTCTTCTCAAGAGAAAAACAACTCATGGGGCTACCAGGAATTGATTCCTGGCCTCAGGGGAATCCAGACTGGGATAGTTGAAACTGGTTTTCTCCTTCATGGGCCTAAGTCAAAGAGCATCTGAATGAAACAGATTTTGATAGAAGGTTAATATCAACTGCAAGTGAGTTTTCCTGTTTTTTTTTGACCCTGAAGTAGTATAGAATGAGATGAGTGTGAGTTTTCCCACATTTGAAGTAGGAATATGCAAAGAAACTGGGGAATAATATGGCTTACTCATACATCTACAAGGGACTTGTAGTCTTTCTGCTTCTATACTGTTGACCCATAAGTACCTGGAAGATTTTCCCCTTTGCTACTGACCTGCCGTTAGTGAGGGTGTTCCAACTACCATAGCCAAGTCCCATTGAGCTGATAAAAAAGAAGATAACAAATTTAGAGGGAATTAGCTGTCAGGAGCTGTCAGGGATAGAGAATGATCAACTGGGTACTAATGATTAACAATAAGAAAAATTGTAAGTACACTTAAGGATATTGGGGTATAGAAAAACCCCAATTCTTTAAATTTAAATAGTTGCCTTATTTTTTATTGATTAATCATTGATTTAAAAAACTTTTTAAGTTTCAGTAGTATCGCTTCACAACTCAGTAAATCGATATACTACACTACACCCATCACCAAAATTCTAGTACCATTTACCGTTATCAAATTGATACCCTCTACCCTTTCCTCCTATCCTGTTCCTTCCCCTCTGATAACCACTATTTTGTTGTCAAGAGTCCAAGAATTGTTTTTATTGAGTTTTGCTTCCCTTCTTTATATTCTTTATATGGAAGAAAGCATCAGGCAATTGTCTTAAAATTGCCTTATTTTAAAATCAATTTTAGTTATATCTCAAATTCATACCTTGGAAGGTGAGTTGGAATAAATACTTCAAAGCTGTGATAGAAAAAAGATGCAGATAACATGTGAATGAGAAAAAGGATCATGTAAAGGAGAGGCAATTTTTTTTCAAGTATTAATAGAAAAAAATACCCTCACACTGAATAAATACTTCAGATGCAGATTGAGAAAATGTACCAAATTCTGGGAATATTTGATGAGATAAGACATATTCCTGTACTGGCAAGGTATTAAATTTCAAGAATCTACTTAAGCATGCAAAGAGTGAATACTTATGAGAATGTAGGGAAAACATTTTAATGTATTTTTTGCATATTTGGACTGTCTAAAAAATTTTATTGAAACTTGGGACCTAGCAGAATGAAAAGTCTAAAAATTAATTACTAAATTATAACTCTGCAGAGGTAGAAGGTATTTACATATATTTCAGAGGAGATGGCACCCAGGACCAGGGAAAAATCCATAGATTCTAAAACTGGAAAATCTGGTCATATCTTTTCCTTGGAAATATTTGTTTACATTCCAAAGGTTTACCATAAGAAGTCAAGATCTGTCTGTTACTTTTCTATGCCCATCAAAAGGAGAAGGTAGACATCTGTCTCTCTACCCTAAGTGCAGAAATACATATTTTCAGTGTTTTTATTGTTTAGACACTGTATATGCAAAGGGACATTTAACACTCATTGTAATGCAATGGAAAGGGGAAATTGAGGCATAGAGGAGCTGGCACCTTATTTCCTCTCAATAAATAATCTGTTCTATTCCAGAATCCTCCTATTTGCATTCAGGAAATTTTATTAATTACAGGCATTAAAAAATTATCAGTACTGAGAAAGAAAAATAATTAGTGTAAAGTAAAAGAAGTGTAACATAAGGCTAAGATTTCTGAATATGTTAAAGAGGGTCATTTTAAAATGAAAAAGGCACATGTTATGACAAAAATAGACTCAGGGCAACTCTGTATGTATGCATAAAAAAATATAAAAAATAAATGGAAACACAAGTATACTTGCTAAAACATCACTATAGTGGAACATATCAATATATCACTTTCAGAATTTGGAAGATTCCATAGATATAAAAATGTATTATCTATAAGATTTGGAAAAACAGTCAATAAACTAATTCAGTGTGTGTATATATATGTATACATATGTATGTATATATGGTCTCTCAAAAAGACAGTAGCTCAGCAATTCTTAAAAAGTAGAGACTTTTAGACTATATTCTGATCCTAAACCAATAAAATTAGAAATAAGTAAAGGTGAATATAAAAGCCTTAGACATTTGTAATTAAAAGGTATATTTCAATATGACTATTGGTTCAAGGAGAAAATTAAAATTGAATTTAGAAATTAATAAAATTTTATATATTTCATAGCAAAGTCCTTGAGATATAATATTATTCTCTGAAGAGTATTAATAGTTTTAAACATCTTTTTTATAAAGAAGAAAGAATAAAATAAGCACTAAAGAAATTATAATAAAGCAGTTAAAAGTGAAAAGAATAAAAGAGATAGGAAATTTTGAAGAAAACATTCTAAAGGTAGAAAATATGAAATAATCTTCTCTAGCAGTTGAAAGGATGATTCCAGTGCTATTTTTATTTTTATCTTTGGAAAAGTAATTTGAAAAAATTTTCTTTTGAGCCTAGCTAAGATAAAGGAGTAGGATTAAAAATATATACAAAGATAGAAATTCTAAGAAGTGTGTAATAGTTTTTACTGGGAGTGATTAAAAGAATAAATAAAAGTTAGTGCACTTCTCGGCCTGCAAATTTTTAAACTGGAGGAAATATTTCCAGAGAAATTAGTTATTGGAATTGGGGAAAATAGACTGACCACATACCATATATAAAATCAAATAACATTATAGACACAATGCACATTTAAAATATTTTGTAGAGGGCCTCCCCGGTGGCGCAGCGGTTGAGCGCTGCGTTGCGAAGCTGCCCGCAGCCTCTGCAGCGCCGGTTCTATCCCAGGCTGCTCCCCGGCCACCGGAGGAGGGTCCCACATGGCGCGCAGACCTCTCCTGCCGCCCGCTGCTCCCCTCAGCAGTGTACTTCGGTCCTTCTGCCTGCTCTGCTCCCCACTCTGGCTCTGGTGAATTCTCTCACCCTTCCGCGCTTCTGACTGTACCCAGAGCTTGTATAAATAAATAAATAAATAAATAAATAAATTAAAAAAAAAAGATATTTGTATCTGAACTACTACCTAATACAATTTTAAAGGACAGATATATTTCATATAAATATTTAATTACATGCAACTATACTGTAAACAAAGTCAATAAAAGTAAAGTAGATTGACAAAATTTATTTGCAACATAGATGGCAAATATTTGGATTTTATATTTACAAATATTTTATAGAAAAAGCCCATACAAATTGACCATAAAAAGGCAAGTATTCCAATAAAAAAAAACTGACAATAATAAATGAATACACAGTTAACAAAGAGCAATTCACCTAATGAACAAACTCAAGAAAAGATGATCACACTCTAAAGTAATCAGGGAATTGCTTATTGAATAAAAATTCAGTGTCACCTTTACCACTATCAGCTGAGCTGGCAAAAATGATGAAGAAATACCTTTGCTGGCAGGATAGCAGTTGCACAGTAGTTTTGTGAGTTCTCTGGTGGAAATAATTTTTGGCAATTTCGGAAGGGTCAAGGCAAGAAAAGAAAAAGGGGAATTATTTGCATATAGATGTTTTGCACAAACTTTTTATGTACACACACATCACAAAACAAGTGTGATATAATTGCAACAACAAAACCAATGATAGCATGACTATATGACAGTAAACAAAACACATGTAAGCCTGCTATACTCTTCTCAGTTGATTTTGGACAACTCTCTGAGCCTATTGTCCTGGGCTAAAAATTAAGACAGTAATTGCTGTCCTAAAGGATTATTGGATAAAGCGGGTGAAACTGATGTATCCATTGGTTAAGCAAAAGCAAAATAAATAAACAAAAACAACAAAACGAAAGGAACCCTAAAGGAACTCTAAAACAAGTTTGTATCTTGTTCACAATACATACCCTTTTGTAGCTAGCAGAAGCTTTGCTTATCACTGTCACTTTTGGTATACGTAGAGAATGTCTCCTCTTTTTGGCTACCTCACCTCAACTGTCTCAGTATCCACTTCACATATTAATAATTCACAGTATGTGTGCTATTCAGATTTTTGCCTTCCTAAAATAGTCGTTAACAGTCCACACATGCCCCTTTCTCTTCCAGCCAATACTACTGGGTTTCCGATTCAGATATGATACATTGTGGATTCTGAGCAGAGTAACTAAGATTCTTGATGAATTATGCCCATTTTCAACATTTTCTCATAATTTTCCTCATGTGTCCTGTGTTCAGAGGGGGTGGTTATAAGTCTTGTTCAAGAGAAAAATCATATGAAAAACAAACAGGTTTATTTGTCTCCCTTCTGGAGATTGAAGAAGAGATTATACGATTAATTTGTTCTCTGTGATTCAAAGTTCAGCAGCTCTGTCAGTTTCTAGTTTTAAGAGTAAGCAATATTTTTTTTTAAGATTTATTTATTTATGCATACAAGAGCTGGGGCGCAGGCCAGAGATGGTGGGTGTGAGAGTATTCACCAGACACAAAGTGGGGAACAGAACAGGCAGACTGAAATACACTGCTGAGGGGAGCAGCGGGTAAGACAGGAGAGAGGTCTGCTTCGCCAAGTGGGTTGCTCTCTGGTAGGCCGGGGATCTAACTTGTGCTGCAGAGGCCTCGGATTGCTTCGTAGTGCGGCGCTTAAACCATTGCAGCACCAGGGAGGCCCCATATGCAATAATTTTTGAATAAATATTATTGTATCAGTTGGGCATGAAAAAGGAGAGACTGGGAAAAAAATCATTCTAATGGGTGTTGTGAATACTTGAGAGGACAGACTAAATTGGGTTGTGGTCTTAGGACCAGGATCTGGACTGTAATGCCAAGGAAAGTTGATTCCATGATTGAGCTAGGCTGAGTACGATGGAAGGACATGGAGCAATAAGTCACCTGATGGAGAGAAACTGTATGCTGAACTATGCTTTTTCTCCTGCTGCCACCAAATCTTGAATGAAATACTTGATCTCATGAATATGCTTCAGTTTTTAATATATATAATCAAAAAAATGTCAGTGTACAAATGAGCATGCTCACTGAACAGAGACTGCATTTGCAGAGGTTAATCAGAAATTGAGGGACTATTGTGAAAAAGAACAAAATTGTAATGGAAAAGGGGGAAAGATATTGGACATTGTAGGCTGTGATGAGACATCTGATTTTAGTTTGATTCAAGCTAGAAGGTGCTAGTTACATCTGAGTTACAGAATTATCTTCAAAGACTTCATAGCCGATGTGCAGACAGGTGGTAAGTGATTCAAAACACTGCGAGAGTGGAGGAAGGATGAAGTCCATGGACAATAAAAAGGAAGAGACTGGGGAGTGAGGGAGGATCTCTTTGTGGTGGTGACACTTGAGTTGGTTTTGCAGGATTTGGGGATGTAGAGGAGAGAAATTGGATCACACACTTCAGCTTGGGGGAATTTAATATCCATTTATATTTCAGAGAGTGAGTGGTCATAAGTGCTTAATAAATCTTTACCCAAAAAATGGAAATATATTCTGCGCGGTTGAAGAGCTGTCTTTTCCTTTATGGACTTTAAAATCAAATGGAGAAAATGAGGAATACTATACAATGTATATAACTATGTAGAATAGAGAAATTTAAACTCCATTGGAAAGGAAAAGAACTGAGAAATAGAATTAATATTTTTTATATTGTCAAGAAAACACTTTCTAATATCTGGGCTTCTTTTCAAGTATCTTTTGAGCACTGGCTTTGTCTGCCTTCTTGACTTTTCCTCTGGGGATAGAACATTTTCCTTCTGTCTTTCTTATCTGTGAGAAGATCTGAAGCTAGGGAATGATTAATGTTTTTGTTGTTCTTTCTGGTTAGTCCAGTTTGAATTTGCCTTTGGGAGCTGCAGAATACAGTCTCTGACCTTTTATAAATTTTAGTATTTTCCTATGAAAAAATTCTTTCATCTGTGTGTGTCTCAAAAATCCTCTTTTCTACATTCAATTTTAAATATTAGTTTTAAAAATATTGTAAAATATAGTTTAATTCATAAACCCAAGATGTTCACCATATACCATAGGTTCTAGGTCAGTACTTTTCAAACTTTAATGGGCACATGATTGCCTGATAATACACAAATTCAATTTCAGTAAACCTACAGTTGAATTTTGTATTTTCAAGCTCTCTGGTGATGAGGGTGCTACTGGTCTGTGTCTGAATATGTGTTTGAAATAACCAGACCCAGGGGCTGAAATATAGCTTTAGAATCTAGGGATGAATTCTCCCACTTTTCCTATATTGAACTTGATAACTCTGAATCAAACAATTAAAAAAAAAAGATCCATTGTGTAAAGGCAGAAAGGAAGTTCTTCTTTTCAGAATTTCCACTTGTACTCCCATTTCATTTCCTTGTGTCTTGGGTAGAATTAAAAGCGAGCAAACAAACAAAATCTAGTTCTTTTCAGAGATGTTTTAGAGTCCTTTCACAGATAGTAGATCATGGTAGTATCATAGTGTTGTTAGCGTGCAGAATGAGGAGTGCCCCAGGACCTGCACACGCATGCTCTAAAAGGGTTCTGCCATAAGGACATAGCATACATTTAGTGTGTAAGATCCTTAATAGATTAGCACAGAGAGGGAAGAATAGAAAGGATATAGTTTCCCAATGAACAACCTAAAGTTCCTATCCCCTGAGGGGTAAATCTCCAGCCAAACTGGGTTCACCAAAAGCAGAACCGCTGAGGCTGAAAAGCTTGTCACAAGTCTAAGTCAACTTCTGGTGGGATCCAATAGGAAAGGGACAGAAGGAACCAGGCATGTGTGGGACAAAAGGAAAAAAAACTTGAAGTATAAATCAAGATAAAACCTACCATTTCAGTATCCCCATGTGCCTCTCATCCATGTATTTCTTCCATGTCTCCAAGCCCCTAGCACAAGCCCAAGACTGAGAAGCAAGCATGCCCTGCTTCGCATGTCTCTTTGTCCAAGCGCCTACCCTCCTGTGTTCTTCTTGTGTCTCCCCCAGTATCTGTCCTCCAGCTGTTCTCTATTTTTACCTCCTTATGTGGGAGAGGGAACATAGAACCTCCCCCTTTCAAGGAGATTACACTAACGATTGGAGCTACTATAAGTACATCTCACACATCTCATAAACAGTAATTCCAAACAAGACATACATAAGAAAGAAAAATATTCCTTCCTTCACTGCACAAATTCTAACCCCAACACATTGTATAAGAGGAGGTGGGATGTTGATGGAAGTGGTGGGTAGACATGTTTCTGAAAGGAAATCAACATGTTCCTGTGATTCCCAATTAAGTGAAATTTTTTCTCCCAAATACTTTTTCTTTGGCACTCACCAAATTTTTGATTTCACTTGTATATTCCATTTAATTAATATAGTAGAGGGGCCCCTGGACAGGAATGGTGCTCTCATAATTCATATGTTGCTGCACTATCTGTCCTGTGACAACTTCTGTCTTAATGTTTCCAAAGTGTAAAAGATCTCCTCCTTAGCTTGTCTGTTTTTCTCAATGTACCTTGAAATTATTGTTTGAATTCATTCTTTTCATATTTAAACTTCATTTCATTAGGTATAAAATATACGTAATATATTTTAATTTCCCAATCCAGAATTTTCTTAGTATCTTCCTATTATATTAACCCTCGTATTTTCTTACTGACAAAAAGTTCAATATGCTCTAAGAGTGACATTTAAATAAAGACTTGATAGAGTAATCTGGTCAATGCAGTGGTTTGAAGGGGAAAAAAACTGCCTGTTTTCCCTGAGATTACAGGGAGAACATTCCAGTGAAGAACTAAGAAAGATTATTGTGACTGGAGTACAGAGAACCAGGGCATTTGTATTGAGATGAGCTGAGAGATAAGTGAGATCATGATGTCTCATTGAGATTTTTAAATTTTGTGCCATATGCTAGAGCAAGACATTGAAGTGCTTTAAGGAAGGATATAAGGGGGATTGTGTATGATATTTTACTTATGTGCATTGATGGAACATGTGGTGACAAATTGCATTTACATTTCAAAGTAAGAAAGAACTGGTTTTGTGATTCAAAGGAAGTACAGGTTGTGATCTGCAACCTATGAGTGTTTCATCACCACCCACAGTGATAATTTTCACTTTGTCTAATTATAGACAAGTTTTTATTTGGTGTAAGCTTTGAGAGAACATTTCCCCCTTCCCCCATACTCACTTGATTCTGATAGAAACCATACTAAGAAGGTATTGCACTGAGATTGAAGTCTTTATAGCATATATTCTTTCCTACCAGATAGTTTTTACGGGGGAAGATGTGAAGTCATGTAAAGTGATAGCAGGAACCAAGGCAGGGGTAAGGAAAAGGGGGTTTCACACACTGGACATACATTGATGACAAATGGTCAATGTATGCCTTTATTTGAAAAATTGCATGAAAGGAAGGTCATAATCTCCTTGAAGCACTCATTAAGCACCCTGGAAGTATACACAAAACCACATGGCTAGGCTTCAAGGAGCATTTAGGGCAGAATTATTTGGTAGCTGAGACATATAAAACAAATTCTGTTACCTGTGAGCATCTTCTGTTTAGTGATGGCAGAGGGAGTATTCATTTCATTGCTCCATCTACGAATTCATGGCTTTTGGATCTTGGCTATGTCCTACAAAATGTGACTAAGTGGCTGTGCGTTGATGATGTCCTTTATTTCTCATTCAAGTAACCTTATCTGTAGGATTGCAAAACATAAATCCACCTTTCACTATAGGAATCTATCAATCTAAATCTATCTATCTATCTATCTATCTATCTATCTATCTATCTATCTATCTATCTATCTACCTATCTATGTATTATCTTCATCCATCTATACATATATACACATCTATTTATATTATATTAATGGATTTGTTCTTTTTAAAAATCAGCACTGTACCTTTTGCATTTGTAAGGCAAAAAAGAAATTTGTTTTAGCCTGACATGCTTTATGTGCTTGCATTCTGAGGAATCAATTACTTGTTTCTAATACCCGTTTATTAGATAAGCTGTGCTAGGTCATAAGGTCCTCAGAAGAGCTCTCCCTCATTACTAGTGCTCTGATTGGGTCAGCACGAAAGAGTCCTATAGATGTAGCTTTTGCCCTTCAGGTGCCTGAGGGATATACAGTTGGGGAAAAGGTACTAAATATCAAGGATAACCTTGAATGCTCTTTAACTACTTTCTGATTACAAAATGCTAAGCAGCCAGTAAAATTTCCACACTGGGGAAAAAAAAAAAAGAAGAAATTGTTATCTTCCTGAGACCACTATTCAAATAGTCTTATTGATCTGTGATTTCATGGAGGATAAGGGTTGGTTTCTTTCCAAGGCTGAAAACTGTAAAGTCTCATTTATGTCTGTCTGAGGCAACTTCAAGACTGCAGTGGGGAAAGGAATAGTTGGCTATCATAGCACTATTGTTCCATAATTTCAACATGACTCTGGTGGTTTGGGAAGTCAGGAAAGTGAAAACTGGGAAGGAACAAATTAACAAAACACACCCATGTTCATGTGTGCCATTATTTTATAGACTTAGCAGAGAAGCTGTTTATCATCTTACTATAAGTGTGTCCTTGTAATGACGGAAAAAAAATGATTCCATTTAGTAAGATACAGAGAAATTTGTAAAGATGTTTCAGAGAAAGGGAAAGACTTGGAGTGTACTTATTTCCTTAAAACTGGTTTGGATGATACTGGAATCTTTGTCTTATAACTTATGCTTAGTTGTGACAGTTGTCATATTGAATGGCTACAGAACATATCAGGACTTGCACATTTCCTTTTAACTGACTGCACCATACCTTCTTACTTACCAGCAGTTGAATGAGCAGTTAGATCACTTGAGTGATGAATGACTGAACATGGGAGTTGGGAATGAGCACATCTGGTTGAAATTATGACTGGCAGGAATGGAGATCTATGGTATCTGAATTCCTATTTTTAGCTGTGTTCTAGATAGATGGATTCTGAATTATTAATGAATATACAGCAATGGCAGGAAGGGGAAAGCTTGGTAAGAGCTTGATACTCTGGCAAGACTACACAAACTGGTACTTTACATTGCTAATATGTATTTTAGTTCTCTTATAATTGTCAAACCTTTCAGTTGTATGTAATAATGCTCTAAGTGACATATAGTTGGGATGAATTCCTTTGCATCTGAAAAATTGGTATAGAGGAAAATTAACTGTGGGTGAGAGGGGGAAGGTAATGGGGGAAGAAAAAAGAAAAACAAGGAAAAATAAAATCCAAAGTCCTAGGATACATTTAATATTTTAAAGACATATTCAATATGGGGACACTTATTACAAGTAATTATCTGATTCCTGGAGCTTATCATATAATTATTACATGCTGTAATAAATAAATTGGCATTCTGGTGGATGTTCATTTGAATAGCAGTGAACCTTGACTATTAAAAAATGCACAACTAAAACTATATAATGAGATCTAGAGAAATTACATGAAGGAAGAGTATTATTATTAACTTTATTTTCTTTTTAAACATAAAATGAAAATAAAAGCAATATGGAAATCATATAACATCTCTGAGGAATTCTTTTTTGTTCCCCAGAAAATTAATTTGCAGCCAACTGGGTTAAAATGGAAAGGCCCCAAGCAAATAGACCCTTGTGGCAAAATAAAGACAGGAGAAGCTTCCCAGGGAGAATAAATTTCTACTAATATCTTTTAATTCTTGATTTCCAAAGCACGCAGAAATATCGGTTACTAATAAAGCCAAAATTGGTCTTATGTTTTGAGAATATTATTAAATTCTTTAGTGTATGTTTTGGCTACTTACAAATACTGCGTAGGTAAACAGCATATATTAAGTATGTATGTAGTTATGTATGTATGTAAGTTTATACGTATTTATGTATGTATCTAGCATCGATCTATCTATCAGTCATCATCAATGAATGGTATTTCTATAAACTTCTTTGAGTATCTTCCTAAAACTTTTCCTGGGATTTTTTTTGTTCTCATACTATATTGTGGGTGAGGCTATTTTGCATTAAAATTTTACCTCCTGTTTGCCAGCTAGAGGGACAATAGAAAAATACAGTTTAAAACAATACACATGAATGAATGAAGTGGTATGGATAGAAGGGATGAAGGATTGTGATGACAATCATAATTCCAAAAGATTGAAATCTTGAAAATACAGTGTTAGAGACTAAGAATAATTTCAGAAACATTTTTGACCTTCTGCAACGGGGATATTTTCTGAGAGAGATAATAGAACATGAAGGCTTTACTCATATCCAAAGGCAGCTGGTGGTCTATAGATCTTGGAAGTTATTTCCTGTTTATTCAAAACATCAGCCATATGAAGCAATGTTCAGTTTTCCTGGCACCAATGCTAATGACAACCTCTTTCACCGTGAGGTCATGTACAGGGAACTGTTTGCAGTCTTTCTGAGAGGAGACAGTGTCACAGATCTCCCCCATCATATTGTGAGCATCTAGTCAGAAGGAATGATAGAAAAATAGGAGATACGGCCTCAAGAGATTATCAGGCTAAGAATGACCTTTATAAAAACCAGAATACCAGGTGATGACCTATTCTGATTTCTAGTTCTTTAAGGTTGCATTTACCCCAACTCCCATGGGAATGGCAGTGTCAAAATTTCAAGCTTTGGGGATTTTGGAAATGCAGCATTTGGGATCCTGTCTTTTCAAATTGTTATTCAGTGTGAAAGAATTTATGTCGTTGAAATAACTGACTTCAAATTCTGAACTAGAATGGGTGACCTCCATAACTTTATCTGATGATGTGAAAATTGCAAATACACTAGTAGGAAAGTTGGTAGAATGAATGGAAAATTTAATATAACCAACAGTGGTTATATTATTGATAGGAGAAACACAAATTAATGTAAAAATTCACAGAAAGTGAATTTTGAAAGAATTAATGTATTTACCTTTCAGATTATAATTTTCAAATGAAAATATTCAAACCTTATAAACATTGTAAAATAGGTGAGCTCTCCACTTGTAATACTGATACAAGTGAAAATTAAAAAACTCTTAAGAAGACCTGGTGACATATTTTTCACGAGCATCAAAAAGGTTTAAGTCTTCTAACTCAATACTTCTAGTTTCAAGAGTATAAACTAAGGAAATAATCCTAAAAGAGTATTTAAAATATGTACTGAGCTCTTCCTAAGAAAAAAAAAATGTTGATGGAAATATAAAAATACAAAAATAAAAGTTATATTAAAGAGGACATTGTAGTGGACATGGTGACAGACTGTCCAAATCTTCCTGCAAGAAAGAACCCTGGCCACTGTTGGAGAGCTTCCTTTAGACAGATTCAAGTGGCAGTCCTTTATCAGACAAACCCTAGGTGACTGAGCAAATCAACTTGCTGACGGCCACATACTTTACAAGGCCGACTACACACTATGACTTAGAGAATTAGGGAATAAAGGACTTGTCATTTAGCTAAAATAGGACCAATTTTAGAACAAGAGCTCACTGTGGGGTTGAATAAAATGCTGCAGAGTCAGCACTACAACCAGAGCTTTCCTTCTGCTCCATCCTGGCTTCTTTTCCTCCTTCCCCCGGGGTGGGGGAATGAGCCCAAGGGAACTCCTTCCTAAACAGTCTGTACCCTAAATTGAATCAGAGTCTGCTTACTGGGGAAATGTACCTACAACTTGTCTGTGTAAGCTGTGACAAATCTCTAATTAATGGGCTCCACCATAGAAATTAAATGATGTTTTTAAAGATTTATTTATTTATGCATACAAGAACTGGGATACAGGCCAGAGATACAGTGGATGAGAGGATTCACCAGAGACAGAGTGGGGAGCTGAACAGGCAGACTGACTGAAACACACTGCTGAGGGGAGCAGGGAGTGAGACAGGAGAGGTCTGCTGCGCCATGTGGGTTGCTCCCTGAGTGGTCGGGGATCGAACTCTTGCTGCAGAAGGTGAGGATTATCTCGTGTGCTTAACCCCATGCACCACCAGGGAGGACCAGAAATTAAATGATTTTAAGAAAAATCAATACTAAATAGGCAATTGTCTAATCCTAGTGAAAAAAACCCACTAAAATTCAAAATCATCTATCCATCCATCCATCCATCCATCCATCCATCCATCCATCCATCCATCCATTATCCATGAATGTAAATGATAATAAAAAAGAGTAACATGAAATAGACCAAAATTTCAACAATAGTATTTTCTCTCCCTCCTTCCCTTTATTATTTTCCCATTTTTCCCAACGATTATTAATTAACATGTACTGCTTTAGTCCTGGCAAAACAAAAAATTATTACTCCCAAATTAAAAAATATAGAGTGTTTTAAGAAGCATGGTGCATTTGAAAGATCAAAGAGGCTTTGCATTTCCTACTCTTGATATATTTATTTAAATATATAATAGCCCAACAAGAATTGGCATACTCTTCTAAATGTTTTGTGATGCCTAATGATTTTATAGGCAACTAGTGGGAATTATACATCAAAAAAGAAAGAAAGCATGCTTAGGATGGAGATAGAGCGATGTGATGTATCATAAAGTACTTAGTAGTGCTAGTGATATACAAACTAGGTAAAATATTCCAAATGGTCCTTGGGATCTTGGATAATGTTCTACTCTTTGAAACCTGAGCTCTCTAGAAGCAATAAGCCTAAAATAAATAAGGCCAAAAAAAAGTTTTTCTTCTTTATCCTAGATTAACTCATCAATATGCACATTGATCCCTAAAGACAATTATAAATATCTAGTGCCTAGTAGTGTTTACAGACATAACAGGAGAATCTCGTTTACTTATTTTCTCATCTCCTGTTGGTTTTTGATCTTGTTTTATGTAGATTCTATTATTTGTTGTTGGCCCCTGTCCCACCTGGTCTTTGTATCAGGTTTAATCTCCCTAGTTTTTAATTCTGTGCTTTACCAAATTGACCTGCTCGTGCTAACTTTCTCATGCTGGGCAACAGTCTTGCTAGTGTAAAACTTACTGTGACAGGGTTCCCCACCCCACATAAGTATGAATGGAGTTGAGCAACCGGTAGAAGCTATATAGCACTGAAGGCAGGTGGGCTCAGGGGGAGACATGTGGAGAAGAAGGGTATGCTTTCTTTTCAGCTTTGGACTAACACCAGGGACTTGGAAGACTTGGAGCAGACACATGTAGAGACACTTGGAAGAGACACATGGGTGACAGACACCTGGGGAGGCTAACAATGGCAGCCATAATCTTCATTTGTACTTTGATTTTGTTTCAGACTTGTCTGACCCCTTTTTCTAGGGGACCCCAGCAGAAAGTGCCTTAGACTTGTGGCAAGTCTTTGGGTCTCAGTGGCCCTGCTTCAGGCCAACCTTTTTTGGCTGGGGTATTTTTACCCATGAGGGAATGGCTAATGTTGGATGTTTTAATGGGAAACTATTATACTTTCTTCCTGTTCTCTCTCTACACATAGAGATCTATTAAAGTATGCTTTGTTTTTGTGTGCATGGATGGCTGAACCCCTTTACAGTGTGTAAGTTTCAGGGTTCCAGGGTACCCCTTGGTGTGTGCACTAACATTATTGGCCCCAGGAAAACAGAACTTTGGCCATAGGTGAGGGTGACGGTGAGCTACCTCTCTCTATATGCAATTCTCTATAGTTTTTATTTTTCTCCCAATCTGAGCTGACCAAAGATCTGTTGCTTCACAGTTTTTATCATTCTGTAGACAATCAGAAAATACACTGCAAAATTAAGAAGTGAACTGACAATTTGTAAAGTCCCCAGGTTTCTTAATGAAATATTTTGGCAAATGTACTTGAAAAGATAAAATTAAAAACATTTTTATTCAGGTGACTGAATGACATTATTTCTCAAACTCTTTTTTTTTAAGATTTATTTATTTATTATTTATACAAGCACTGGGTACAGTCAGAAGTGTGGGAGGGTGAGAGAATTCACCAGAGCCAGAGCGGGGAGCAGAGCAGGCAGAAGGACCGAAGTACACTGCTGAGGGGAGCAGCGGGCGGCAGGAGAGGTCTGCGTGCCTCAAACTCTTGAATATGAATAAGGTCCCAATATTTTTTAAAGCCTGAACGGAAAAAATATTTAAAAAGATAACATGTTAATTTTTTTTTTAAAAGATTTATTTTTACAAGAGCTGGGGTATAGGCCAGATGTGTGGGAGGGTGAGAGGATTCACCAGAGACAGAGCTGGGGAACAGAACAGGCAGACTGACTGTAGGGTAAGGAAAATGTCAGGCTTTTCTGCCCTCCTGCCATCAGGATAGGTGATGGATCCCTGCGGTCCTGAATGCATGCCTCATGGTGGACACCTGGAATAGGGTGTAGGCATAGGCAGATGGGATTCACCTGGGCTAAGACTGAGTTTTATAAGGGCGGAGTCACAGGGACGCCAGCAGCAGCAGAAGCCGAGAGAGAAGCAGTGAAGGCTGGAGAGCCCAGATAAAGTGAAGATTTGCTGGGGGCAAATCCAGCACCCCTGCCTGCTGTGTACCAGGTAAATCCCAATAAAAGCCTGCAAAAACCAACTCAGGGCTTCAGGACTCTCTCCTCCTTTACCCAGTCTGGTGGATCAGAAAATCTGCACTGTGTCCATTTCCTGCCCCTAAACTGACGAAATACACTGCTGAGAGGAGCAGAGGGTGAGATAGGAGAGGTCTGCCGTGCCATGTGGGATTCTCGCTGGCCGGCCGGTATCAAACCTGCGCTGCAGAGTCTGTGGACAGCTTCACAGCGTGGCGCTCAACCGCCTCTGCCACCACGGAGGCCCACATGTTAATATTTTAAAATTCAATAGTTCTAAAAAGATATTCAGTGAAGTCTCCACCCTAGCCCATCCATGTTCCTGGTGCCCCTTCTAGTCAATTAGTGTTACCAATTTGCAATGTACCCTTCTAAAATAGTAATCAATACAGATAATATTCTTGTCTGCAATCTCCATTTTCCCTCCATTTACATAAGTCCTGCAAGTTTGGTTGGTTCATCCACAGGACTATTTCTCAGTTTCATCTCTTTTTCACAATTTATGAAATCACAGTCCAACATCAGGGTCTTGTCAAGTCATCTGTTTTTTTGCCATCATGGGATACAACTGCAACTTTGCTGGTTGTGAAAGCATCTTCACAGCATTAAGTAATTCTTTGATCCTAGCAGAATATTTGAGAATTCAACTCAATTCAGTTCACTTCTGACACATTTATATGGAGATACCATCAGATTCCACAGTTAAAGTGATCAGATTCCCAAGACTGCTCTTAACTTCAAATGCCAGTTGCTAGACAAGACCGCTGTCTGGGATACTGACCAAATGGAAGTTCCCACGACCCCTCCTTACATCTTCAGATGCCAGCTGCAACCTGAAGTTACTACCTGTGATTCTGGCTGACTAACTATAGAACAGCAATTCCCAGGATTCCCTTCTCAGGTTCAAATAATTTGATAGATTGGGTCACAGAACTCAGGAAAACCATTTCAACCAGATAGATGCATAGGGTAAGGCATCCAAAAAGGGGAGTAGCCTCTCCATGCCCTCTCCAGCCTTACCATTCTTCCCAAATCTCTACATATTCACCAACCTGGAAACTCTGCAGTTCCTCCTTGGTGGGGCCTTCATGGAGACTTCATTGCTTAAATGTGGTTGATTAAATGATTGGCCATTGGAAAATGAAATCAACCTGAAGTCCCTCCCCATTCCTTGGAGGTTTGGAAGTGGGATTGGGTATTCAAACCCTCTGGCCACTTAATCAGTTCATCTGGCAACCAGCCCCTGTCCTTAGGCACTTTCCCCAAAGATCTTATTATTAATATAACAAAAGAGCCCTTTCACACTCTCAATGCTTAGGAAACTCTAAGGGTTTTGGGAGCTGTGAGGCAGGAACTATGGATGGATACCAAATATATTTGAGAAATACTTTTTGGTCATCTGATGAACAAATACTTTTATTTTTATAAATCACAATATACCAGTATCAGAGTGTCAAAGCATTCTAAAATTTCTTGCTTTCATATGTTCAGATAACTAGGTAGGCCAAGAGAAGTAGTATAGCAGCATTGCTAAGAACATCAGGTGGGTCTGTATGCTCAAGTCATATTAGAGTTCTGCTGCTTGTAAGCTACCGGTTCTTGGCTTTTTTGAGCCAGAGGAATATATCTTTTTGATGTAGTGATTGTAGGGAGAAGGAAAAACTACATTTACCCAAATGTAAATTGATTCTAAATTTAAAAAATTGATTTATATAACTGATGTTATAATCAAAGTCTAAATTCAAGCCAAGGATGAGATAAGCAAGATGACATTAATATTGAACAGCTGGGTGATGTTAAATCTTTCAAAGAACCAATAGAGGGTTAGTTTATTAGCAGGGCTTAGGGAGATGTGTCTTTCTCTCTAAGTGCTAATAACACCTGGTTTTTTAAAGTGCTAATTAGAAAGATGGCATGATACATTTCTGTTAGTTACTCCAAGATAAAACGATAGTCACTGAAGTCTTAGAGGATAAAAACATTTTCATGTTAGTTGGAACTTGAACCTTAATCTTAACAGTCATGCCTATATTCCCCTACTAGCTTTCTAAATGTGAGGACTTAGAAAAAACTAACAGATTTTTGCATGACTTGCGGATTTAAAACTTAGACAATTATCTATCAAATTACAAACTTCTTTCTCTGAATCTTGGTTATGTGAACAAATGCAGAATTTTTATTTGAATTATAGTGTTAAGTTTCTTATTAGAAGAATGATAAATAAATGAGTTCACTTTGCAGGTGGGTTGATTTTTTTTTTAATTAATGAATTGATGAGGCAATCATCAGGTAAATGTTTTGAGGAATCCACTTCCCAAAAAGCTTTGCATGACTAATATGTCCCAGCAAAATCTACCAACTTCATGAGCAAATTCTACTGCTTTTCCACTGACAATAAATGTTGGCAAAAATAGAACCTTTGAAGGTCACTTTGAACATAAATAACACTGATTACTGATTGTCCTGGGGACTTCCTGAATTCAATGACTTTTCTACCAAAGATGCTATTTGACAACCTCATTTTCAAACATGAAATGATATTAACCCCTACACAGTGTCAAAGTTATACTCTGAAAGAGTTGCTGCATACCTTACATCTGTGACTCAAAATTTAGCTCTAGGTTAAAAAATAATGATGAATCTGGTGAAGGTGAAAGACTGAAGATGCCAGGTTTGCCTCCTTCACATATTTACAATCAAATTATATGTAAATAAAGACAATGAATGGTAGCTGGAAGATGACCAGATCACCACTGTATGCATAAAGTAGGATGACAGGGCAGAAAGTGTGGGAAAAACTGAAATTAAATTGTGTTCAGAACAATACGAGAGCACTGCCACACAGAAAGGGAACTGCAGCTGTGATCAGGGACTTCTTTGGTACTGTTGCCTAAAGGATTCTTGCCCACATTGGGGACTTTAGAAACTGAGGAATGCATTGGAGATAAGAAGCCACACAGATGGTACGCAGGGTACAGTATTTTACCTCCAAAGAACTATAGAAATAGGGGAATAGAGACTTCAGTAGGATACTGGAATAGAAGATCAATACCTGCAAAGGCAGGTGCTATCCTGCCAGGTGCAACTAACCACCCAGAGCTGGAAACTCCCCAAGCCCCTAAATAGAGGAACTTCAACTACTGGACAGTCCTGGTGACTGCTGGGTAGTGTCTATAAAAGGTGGTGATTATTGATTAGGTTCACCTCCGCCTTTTTTTACAACTGTCAGCAGCATTATGCAAAAACCGTCCTTTCCCCCTGTAGGGTAAGGAAAAATGTCAGGGTTTTCTGCCCTCCCGCCATCAGGATAGATGATGGATCCTCGCGGTCCTGAATGCATGCCTGATGGCGGGCACCTGGAGTAGGGTGTGGGCATAGGTAGATGGGATTCACCTGGGCTGAGACTGGGCTTTTAAGGGCAGCATCTCGGGGACACCAGCAGCAGCAGAAGCTGAGAGAGAAGCAGAGAACGCCGAAGAGTTCACATAGAGTGAAGACTTGCTGGGGGCTGGGAGGCCTGCCAGCCTCCCGGCCCCCTAGCACCCTTGCCTGCTGTGTACCGGGTAAATCCCAGTAAAAGACCTGCATAAAACCACTGAGGACTCTGACTCCTCCTTTACCCGGTCTGCATGGGATCAAAAAAGCTGCTCAGTGACCATTCCTGCCTCTACACCCCCATCTAGAGCTAAAGCCAGGATAGCAAACATTTATATATATTGTGCCTGTAGGGTAAAGAGAATATCAGGCTTTTCTGCCCTTCCACCATCAGGATAGATGATGGATCCTTGTCCTGAATGCATTCCTGATGGCGGGCACCTGGAATAGGGTGTGGGCATAGGTAGATGGGATTCAGCTGAGCTAAGACTGTGCTTTTTAAGGGCAGCGTCACGGGGACTCCAGCAGCAGCAGTAGAAGCCGAAGCTGAAAGAGAAGCCGAGAAGCAGCAGAACGAACTCCATAGAGCTCAGAAAGAGTGAAGACTTGCTGGGGGCTGGGAGGCCTGCCAGCCCCCCAGCCAGCACCCCTGCCTTGCACGTACCCGCTGAACCCCAATAAAAGACCTGCAAAATCACTGAGGACTCTGAGTCCTCCTTTACCCGGTATGCATGGGATCAGAAAACCTGCACTGTGTCCTGTTCCTGCCCTTACAGTGCCTACTGCCATTAACCTAGTTCATAGTAACTGGATCCTGGTGATAGGAGAAAGCACGTCAGAACAGGGATCTGTATTTGTAAGCTAAAGGGAACAAACCACAATATCAACATCTCTATCCCAAGCATAGCTCTCTTCCAGTACGACAACTATTGAGACAATCACACAAGGTCTGTAGAGGAGTCAGTCTTCGTGGAAGGCACATGCAAACATTGAGAAACACATACCCTTCACCTGTAATCGGAACTGGGACAGTAGCCTATCTACAGAGTGAACAGAGAGCTTCCATATCATTCTGCTTGAGATGGGAAAAACAACAAAAACCTACTCATCGTAGAAGCCACATAAGATTGCTGAACCACTGATGAGGGGTTGATGCTAGCCTGAGATTATTTGAGACACTTTAACTGCGGGGTCGGTCTAAGGGAGAGGTCACTGTAGATCCTCCCCAAACAACTCAGGCATCTGTAGCACCCTAAGTGGCTTGAACTCTTGGTATTCGCTAGCTGTAAACTCCTGATGTCCCTCCTCTTAGATCCTAGCCCTGAATGTTTTAGAGCCCAGGTCCTCGAAATGTTAGCACGCAGACTGAGGGGCATCCCAGGACCCCCAACTTGAATGCTCTAAAGGTGTCCAGTCATCTGGGTACACAAGAACTTGGTGCCAAAGAACTTTAATCAGATCAGTGTGTATATATAGAGAAGAAAGGATAATAGTTTCCCATTAAAACACCCAAAGTTACTCATCCCCTAATGAGTAAATGCCCGGGCAAACAGGACTGCTCAGAAATGGGGCTGCTGAGGCTCAAAAGCTTGCTCTTAGTGTAAGGCACCTTCTGCAGGGAAACACAGGAAGGGAGTGAAAGGGGTCAGGCAAGTCTGGGACAAAAGGAGCAAAATCAAAGTACCAATGAAGATAATTGTTGCCATCGTCCACTTCCCCACATGTCTCCAAATGTCTCATCTCTGTTTCTCCTTCCATGTCCCTCAAGTCTCTTGCTCAAGTCTGAAATCAAAAAGCAGCCATGCCCTTCTCTGCATATTTCCCCTTCTCCACATGTCTTCCCAAAGCCCCCCTTGGCCTTCTGGGTTATATAACCTCACCTGGCCCTGCTTCCACCCTTTAGTTCCCAGTGCCTCGTTCAATATGGCTGCATGGAAATGGGGGTGGAGAACATGGTAATTCCACTTTATATGGAGATGCCTCTGTTAAACGGCTGCAAAGGCATTTGGTTTTGAAGTAGCAATAACACAAGGTTCCCATGTAAACAACCTAAATTATATCATGCAAACTATAAACATACAAAGTCAATTCACTGAGACAAAGAGGTGTCCAGAAGGCCAACAGGTACATGGAAAAATGTTCATCATCATTCTAAATAGGAAAGATGTAGGTTAAAACCTCAAAGATATCATCTCACACCTGTGAGAATAGCACATATTAAATAGTGCCTCCAAAACAAGTCCCGATGAGGATGCAGAGAAAGGGTGCCCTTTTATACTATTGGTGGGAGTATAAACTGGTGAGCCATTTCAGAAAACAATCTGGATTTATTTTAAAAACTAAAAATGGAAATACCATATTACTCAGCAATCTTATTATTGGGCCTTATTCCAAAGAATGTTAAACCATCAACTCAGTAAATGATATAGTGCACAATATTTATTGAAGCACTATTTATAATAGCTGGGACATGGTGGAAGCCTAATGCCCACTGTTAGAAGATTGCTGTACAAGAACATGTGGGCTATCCATACTATGGAATATTATTCAGCCATAAAGAAAGATGAAATGTTTCCATTTACAACAAAGCAGAAGATGTTAGTGGGAATTATGTGTAATAAAGCAAATTATAATGATAAAGACAAATAATGGACATTTACTTAACTGATGGTTTAAGGTAAAACTGTAATAAAAAATTGGGAACATTAATAAAGTAAAGTGAAGTTTCTAAGCTCAAGAGAGAGGGGGTACTGAGAAGACCAAGGGGAGATAAGGGACTGTTGTAGGAAAAAAAAAAAACTATAATGTTCAGAACTTCATATGAAATATTTAATACATATTTTTGACAAATTCAATAACATAAATGAAAATTATGATTTTGTTTCAGCCTGCCATTTGAAATTTAACACAATACTTTTAAAGAAAGACTTTTAGAAGTGCTTAATTAGAATGATGTCTTGACTTCATATCATGTTTTCAAAAAACATTTAATTATGTTTCAGTGCAGAAATGTTTAAAGAGATACTTTATTTGCAAATGTAATTCCAGAATATTGACTCTAATTGAGTATCAATGTAGTTGGAAGAGAACACAAAATAATTATTAAGCATTTTCGATGAAAATTTTTGATTTTAGATCTAAAATTTGAAACATTGCCCAAGTATGAAGGCTGTTTCTGAGTAACAGAATTACTATGTTTAAAATATTAATTTGGAATATAAATCTTCATATACTCATACATACACTCATTTCTTCTAATCATAGTTCTGTACTAGAGCCAATGTGTTTTCAATTTTCCTAATTAAAATATTTCAGAAAGGGTCCCTTTATAGTCTTTTGATAAATACTATATTTCAATGACTTTTCAAAAAAAAAGGAAGTAGTACTATTTTTAAGCAAACTTTCATTTCCTTTTAAAATCATTTATAATTCAGAATAACCATAACTAAACAATGATATACAATTAGGAAGAGTTTGAAGCTCTCCTGAAGCACAGACTTTGGTACTAAAAAACAATCCCATTTACAATAGGAATTTGAACTTCTATAACAATATTAAGACCAGTTATATATAAAAAGTAAAAGGTTTATTAAATAAAATTAGTGTTAGATTAGAAATCAAAACAAAATCCAACTCTTCTTCAAAAGTATTATACAAAGTTGGGCCTCCCCTGGTGGTGCAGGCAGTTGATTGCCACGCTGTGAAGCTGTCAGCAGCCTCTGCAGCACCGGTTTGATCCTGGCCAGCTGGCGAGGGTACCACATGGCACAACAGACCTCTCCTGTCGCTCCTGCTGCTCCCCTCAGCAGTGTATTTCATCAGTCTGCCTGTTCTGTTCCCCGCTTTGTCTCTGGTGACTCCTCTCACCCTCCCGTACCTCTGACCTGTACCCCGGTTCTTGTATAAATATTTTTTAAAAAAGTATTATACAAAGTCACTTAAAGCAAAATAATTGAAGTAGCAAATGGATAGGAAAGTTCACCAAATAAAAACAAAAATAAAGCAATTATTATGATCTTAATGCCAGTTAATGCTAATTTATGCCCTAGATAGTTAAATTACATAAAAATGACACTGTACAATAATCAAAGGATTTAAAACATCAATTTATACCTTTATTCAACCCAGTTCATTGAAAGTTAAGTCAACTAAAAATTAAGTTATAGAAGAACTAAATATTAGTTAAAGGAATCTCTAATATGTAACTGTTTATAAGTTTATATGTAAATATATGTAATTGGTAGGTGTTTATATAGCACATTTATATCAAATTCTGCACCCTGAAAATATAATGCATCTTATTTTCAAATGCGTTAGTAATACTCACAAAGTGCACTGTATAGATAAGAGAACATAAAAATCCTGAATAAACTCAAACATTAGGGATAATAAAATACATTCCTTGATTGCAGTACAGTTGCTCAGGAAGTAACAAACAGCAGCCAAAAGACTCTATTTGCTGATAATTAAAAACAACACAAAATCTAACTGAATAACGCTTGAGTCAGAGCAGAAATCAAGGTGCAGACTATCTGGGAAACAAAGTTAATGAAAATACTACCTATCAGAGGTTTCTCAGTTATCAGAAACATTCCTCAGAGAAAATCTTCATTGCTAAATATAGTAAAAGGGAAAACTATAAATTTTCTAAACATTCAACATAAAAAGCTTAAATGCATTCCACATAAAAAGCTTAAAAAGAACAAAACAAAACCAAGGATGAATAAAAAAACACAACCTATAAATTATAAAATAGAAAAATAAAGACTAAATGTATTTTAGCTATATCATAAAATAAACTATTAGATAACAAAACCAAGAAATGTTTTGAAAAAGACAAGAACAGTAAGTGCAAAATTATAAAAGAGATATAACTGCATATTTCATAGGAAATTAATAGATTTATCGTGCTGCTAAACTGTGCAAACTCTAAGTATGAAATATTTATGAAATCACTAGTTTTCTAAGAAAATATAACTTACCTAAATAGAAGAGAGAAAATATAGTGACCAGCTTGACTAGCAGATCCAGGGAAGTGTGTAATATATCTTTAAACTTTCTCAAGATAACGCCAATCTATAGGAAGCTATATATCCAAGTCTAGTTCCTTTAATATAGAACAATTTGTTAAGGTTAGAGTCAACTGTAAATAATCATTCTTTGGAAAATTTTCAACAGTTTAGTTACGTGAATGTGCTGCTTGCCTTAACTCACTGTCATGTCACTGTAAATAATTGACTTAGCTTATTAACACTGATGCCAAATTTTTTTTGTAAAGATTTTGTCATATCTTCACTTGTCATCTTTTTAACGTTTTATTTCAAGTGTCCTTGAATAAAAAATCTATTTTAAGCTAAATGTCAAACTGTCACTTAACTGTTAAGTATTAATTATTCTAACTGTTAAGTATTAACTGTTAAGTTTTAATGATTGTAATAGTTTGTACTCCATTATTCCAAAAGTAGTATAACTTACATAAAAATGTTTACCACATCAAAAGAAATTTGTCCTTTAAAACTAAAGGTCATAAATTCCCCTGTATTTTTTTGAACGTGAAATAGTCGGGTCTTTTCCTTGATGAGATCTAGTCATTCGTGAGAGCTATTCAGGAAACAATAATGAGTGCTGTAACTGTTTTGATGTCTTTCTCCTAAATTGTCTTCCCTATGTAAGTCTAAATATCCTATGTAAGTCTAAATTTAATAGTCTTCCCTATATAAGAAATGGAGGGGGCAGGAATAAAGGAAAAAATAGAAAGAAAGGAAAACTGTAAGAACCTTGAGAAGTGGAATATCTTATTCATCCTTGTGTTCCTACTACTGGATGTGTTAGGGGAGGTACCATATTCCCCACCCCCACTTAAATGCAGTTGCCTTGACTACTGGTCCCAGTGTACTACTGGGAAGGAGGGGGGTGGGCAGGGCTGAGTGGCCAGGTGAAATTTATAATATGATAGGCAAGTGGGCTAAGGTAAAGCAGAGCTCTTGTTGTTCCGGTCATCTGACTTCCACCTCCTACTGCAGGGAAGGAAGCATGAAGGGAGATGCGTGAAGAGAGACTTGCAGAGGCACTTGAAGGACACAAAAAGTGAGAGGCTGACAATGGCAGCCATTATCTTGATTTGGTTTGTCGTTTTGCTGTTTCTGAACCCCTTTTCTATAGTTCCCCACCAGAACTGCCTTAGAACTGCGGCAAGCTTTGAGGCCTCTGAGCCCGGGCTTTGCACCAGTCCTGTTTATTTGTTTGTTTGTTTTGTTTATACATGCACTGGGTACAGTCAGAAGCTTGGGAGGGTGAGAGAATTCAGCACCAGTCCTGTTTAATTCGGCATTTAACCATGAATGGGTAATTTGGGGTGTTTTATTGGGAAACTATTAGTAATATCTTCTTTTTTCTCTCCACGTCTGTGTGTTAGCCTAGTGGCAAGCTTTCAGATCTTGGAGGCCCCACTTTGGCCTATCCTGTTTGAGTGTTTATCCACCAGGGGATAAGTAATTTAGGGTGTCTTATTGGGAAACTATTGGTAATATCCTCTTTTCTCTCCCTATGTTTATAGTCTGCTTTGTTCACAGGGGTGGCTGGACCCATTTAGAGCCTGCACTTTGGAGGTCCTGGTAGGTGTGCTAACAAATAGTGTAGTTTCCATATATTTGGTGCCCAAAATATTTTTCTGAATCAGTGAATGAAGCTCTGGGTCAGGTACTTTATTTGGACTTCTTTAGTTCACACACACACACACACACACACACACAACTATTTTCTTTACAGTTTGGTTTGGATAAAGGTTTCTTTTGAGTGTTATAATGTTCCACATAACCAAGCTTTATTTTTCTAATATGTTTTTGATTTCTCTAATGTGTTTATAATTTTTTGATTTTTCCAATGTGTTTTTGAGTTTTTCTAATGTGTATTGAGAACATTTTCTTTAACTTTTAATTTTTTTTTAAGACATTTGGTGTTAGGAACTAAAGAATGTGAATGAGCAGAATCATGTAACCTTTTTTGTACTAGGTCAAACAAACCTTAGAAATTTAAGGTCTATAATTTTCTGTATTTGACAGGTGAATTGATTGGTAATTATAGAGAGGAAATGCTATTCTTGGATTCATGAAAGGAAAAGAAAAAGACCAACTTCTTGCTTCCCAGATTATTTTCTCCCCTCAGTGATAACATCATTGATAACTGGAAGGGGATCAGATATCTGCAGGAAAATTGATCATGCTGAAAACAAAGTTGAATTTCTGTGACCTAAAATTGATTTAGATATTGCAAATGGAAAGCTAAAATTTATGTAATTTGATTAAAAAAATACTTGTTGTCTCATCAAGTTCAGAGACTATGCAGGTCGTTGGGAACCAAGGTTTCCAGGATTTTTTTTTTTTTTTTTTTTTTTTTGGCATTCACAGTTAACTCCCTCATGGAAATTGTGCAATAATTAAGTTGACTTGCTGTCCTTCCTTCTTCAGTGTAAGGAAATCACAAAGACTTCCTCAAAAGATTTAAAACTCTCTTTTTTAAAAATAAAAATGTTAAAAGGGCATACGTGCCAAGGCACCTCACCTACCAGTCAAGGCCATATAAAATTATTTGAGTCTAATAGTGAACAGGTGCAATGAATTAGCTAGCTGAAGACAGTTAAGCTAGTTGAAGACATTAAAAGCAGGACAGAGCATTAGCAAAAGTCTCGTTGTGTAAAATAATATGATGCGTATGGGAGAGTGAGAAATATTTTGATATAATTGGAGTGTAACTCCTAAGGTTGAATATCATGATGGGGAAGTCAATATAACAGTGACAGTGCATTGTTTCCTATTTACAAAGAAAAGACTAAGGGGAAATCATTTGTGAATATGTGAGAGTATCTTACTTGTGAGGTTGTTAAAGGGGGAAGTATTATATCTGTGACTAGACCCCTAATAACAGCATGACTATGTAGTAGCAGAATCTAGTTAAATGTTCTTATGAGATCAAACTTGTCATAGGAAGGTCCTGGCATCAGGATTTTCAACCCAATGTATTTTTAATCAACATTCTTATTTATACCATTCTTGTACTTTTGCATTTGAACAAAGTATTGCTCAAGTTAGGGTGATACTTTTTAATGACCACCATAGCACCATAGCATGAGCAATGCTTAGAAATAACTAAAGAGAAGATAATTGGAAGGATTTCAGGATGAAGGTAAGATTAAATTAATAGCATGGTGTGCAGGGTACAGGAAATAGTGTCCTTAAGCTAATGGTAACCAGAGTGATTTGGAGGAATGTGAGAAGGTAGGATTTGGAGAGATGATAAGAAAAGCATCAATACTGACTAACATTCAGAATGTCTCACTGGACAACTTTTCACTCTAAGACAGGTTCTGTTGAAAGTTACTCCTTAGTCATGTCACTGCACAGTCCACACAACAACCTGATTTGCTTACTCATGAGTTTTTTACCTTCTAATTCACGGTGACAATTGAAGCAAGAGTGTTTCTTCATAAACTCACTTTCTTCCTGGATTATCAATGACCTTAAATTATCCTTTCATCATTCCTCCTCATTCTAAGTGTGATCTTGTGAATTTTCTTTTGATCTTCCTCTCAACTCCATAAATGCTAATGTGTATTTCTCGTTTCCCAGGCCTAGGAGGGAGACAGAGTATAACTGATAGCACTAATCACCAACCTAATGTACCTTTCCCCTTCTGACCTTATTCAGAGATTACTGTTTTTATTTGGGGCACCAGTTTGGCTAAAGGTCTTGCTTTAACAGTGTTTTCTACGAAAGTTGGCCACTTGACACTGCTCTGACCTTTGGAATGGGACAAAAGTCTGCTGGAAATTTTTGTGAAAGTTTTTTCTTTCCCAATATAACTGCTACTCTCTTCCTCTCTGGTTTTCTTTCTGGAATTGGAACAGCCTTTGTTACAGTGAGGTGATATGAAGAACAGAAACCCAGGTTAATGATGGCGGAGTGGAAAGTAGAGGAATGCAGTTTTCTGATTGTATTATGATACCAAAGTCCATAAACCTTACCTAGCTACCTTCATACTTCTTATATGAGCAGAAGTACTTATGGAAGAAAAAAATACTTGGAAGAAACTTACATTCCCCTGGTTTAGATAAAGAAGATATATTTAGTTGGGATTTTGTTTTATGCCAGCCCCCCAAAACTCTATTATATATAGAATTTGGCTCCTGGATTTAGCATTTTGAAAGTAAAAAAAAAAAAAAAAAGTGGAGTGTTGAAGACCGGGTTATAGGTTATTTGAGTAATCTGACATTGCAGACTGGACAGAGTTGGTGATCCTTTTTAAATATTTGATCAAACTTCTGCCTGTTATTCCTTAAGAAACTGACCATGGGCTGAGAATGTAGTTTTAGGAAAAATGTAGAAAAATGAATATTGTTTCTTCTTGATACTCTTAGGAAAACCCAATGAAAGGAATTTGAACTAGACCTAGCCACTGTGCCACAATGATGAATAGATTGTAGTTCTTAGACCATGTCTTATAAGGTCTTTGTGGTTGTTGATGATGTCAGGCACCCAAACATACACTCAGAAGTGTGATACTAAGCCTACAGAGCTTCCAGAAAGTAGTCCTTCAAAAATACTAATTTCTCTTGTAGTCTTGAAAGATGATGAGACCTTTTTTATGACTTTGTTCCCATAAAAATCTCCTATTTTCAACATTTCAATATCTACTTTTCTTCTATTTCCATTCTGCCTTCAAATATTTATATTCTTCCTATCCTTAAAAACTCAAGCCCAGAGTTAATCTGTATAACACAAACTCCGTTAGCTACATTTTTAATTTTTATTTTTCTAAATATATGAACAACAAGCAATGGGGTTCTCATAACATATTCTGACAGTGTAGAAGACCCACTAACTTTATCTTTTCATCTTTTTCACTGATTAAGTTGGGAAAGTAAATATCTTCAATTCACATTTTTTTCCTATTGGTTGTCTTAATTTTTTTGAAATACAGTGTCTGCCCTTAATATGTTACTAAAATCAGTTGGATGGGCACTTAGAAACTTCTGGATGTCCTGCAGGGAATGTGGAATGGGCCATGAATGTGCAGTTGATGGGGTCCTGTGTGATTTAGGGTCCTGTGTGATTTAAGATGTGTGAAAGTTGTTCAATATAGGCCCTCAACTACTCATTTTCCTTCACAAAAAAGTAGAAATGCACTACTTTTAGAATACAATTCCTATGTAAACAGAACCCAAGTAAGCACAACGAATGTAATAGGGCAGTGCTCAGCTTACATAAAAATAAATGAGTATATGATGAGGACATGCAAATAACCTACAGGCAAATGAAAAATATGTTCTACATCACTTATCAGGAAATGCAAATCAAAACCACACTGAGATACTATCTCACTCCAGTGAAAATGGTCCATGTAAAAAAAACAACCCAGAAACAAATATTAGTGAGCGTGTGGAGAAAAAGGAACCCCCATATATTGTTGGTGGGAATGTAACTCCTCAATCCCTATGGAAAATAGTATGGAGGATTCTCATAAAATTAAAAATGAGTCAATCATGTGTCCACAATTACACTCCTAGTTATCTACCCGAAGAATACAAAAACATTAATTTGAAGAAAACATGCACACCTATGTTCATTGTAGCACATTTACAATAGCCAATGAATGGAAACAACCTGTTTCCAACAATACATAAATGGATTTGAAAGATGTAGGACATATGCATGATGGAAAACTATTCAGCTATAAAAAAAATAGTCTTGCCATTTATGATAACATAGCTAGAACAATATAGAGGTGATTATTCTAAATTAAATAATTCAGAGGGAGAAAGAAAACACCAAATATTGTCACTCATATGTGGAATATAGAGATACAAAAAAAAAGAAGGATCTGACAAAATATAACCAAAACAGTTTAGAAATAAGACTACAGAATTGAGGCTACTGAGTGGGGAGAATGGGGGTGGGAACAATGTAGGGAGGGGCCCAGTGGTATATGGGTCCTCTGGTGATGGGTGGGGCATGGTGATACATATTTGAAGGGGTGTCAGTCTGTTCTCCTTAATTATATACCATGCTATAAAGCAATGTTACATTGAAAATAAATAAGACATAGCATAATAAGAGAAAAAAATAAGTAAATAAGTAATTGTAAAAGTCTCCTCATAACTTCCAGATTAAATTCAGTATCAAATTTGTTAAAATATCAAATGCAGGTTCTTTTCTTTTTCTGAGATCTCTTCAGACTAGCATTTTGTGGTATTAGTATCTGGCTTTTTTTTCCTAACGCAAGGCCTATTAAACTAGTTAGAGACATGTTGTCTAAATTGCTAAGATATATTTGAGAAGAAGTGTTTGAGGTCTTTTTCAAAAGGAAAATGATGAATAATGAATATGCATTGAAACTAAGCAGAAATTCTCATAAAACTTAGATTTTCATTTCATATACCTGGTGTAGTATTAATTTTTGCAAATAACTTCCCATGCCTTTTCAATTAATGACCAATGAATATTAAGGGAACAATAGCTGACAACACAGATCTTCATTTTTCAGAGATTCTGGGCAAGAATGGGTATCAATTTTGATTTAGTGCTTTCAGAGCAGCTAGAGCAGAATGGATTAGATTAACAGGCATGAATAAATCTCAATTTTCTTGAGATTTATACCTGTCACATGATAAACACAGATAAATGCTCCTTTATCCAACAAGTTGCATTGATTTGAATCTTGCAAGAGTTAAATGTTAGCCTGAAATTAAATTTGAAGTGACATAGTAAATGTGAGCTGAGATACTGATGGTATAGGTCAGCAAGTGGTTAGTAGAGATAGTGAGGGAAGCTACTAGCCAAGAGATTGCTTGCTGAAGTATATAATGACCCAAAATGTACATGTTACCATAGAGTTAAGAAAGTAAGAGATCATTTTAGATCAGAAAGAAACTTATAGCCTTAAGGAATTAATATAGAGGTGGCCTCTTTAGTTTACTATGTAATACTGGAATGCTCCTTGGAATTGCAATTGAATTTGAAAGCTGTGTTTCTGAAAACATGTGGCTGCACCTGCAGAAAGTATTTAAGAGAATAGGGGTAGGGACAGGAAACATTTTCTTTTTTCAATCTTAGATAACATTGGTTTTCATCATTGATTCCACTATTGAGGTAAGGATCTCCTGCTTCTGATGTTACCTCATCACACTGAACTCCATAGCACCCCCACTCCACTGTACACCCTTTCCACTTTGTTGTCACTCTTCTCCTCCCTCTCTTATAGCCTCAATTCTATAATCAGCTTTCAAGGATTTGTTGTTTGAGATTATCCAACTCTTCATTTTGTTTCTCTATTTCCACATATAAGTGGCACCATCTAGTATTATTTGTCTTGCTCCTTTTGCATCATTTTGCTTAACATAATCCCCCTCCAGTTCCATCTGTTTTCATCCCAAGGACAAAATTTATTTTGTATTATAGCTGAATGATATTCCATTCTATGTGTATAACACATCTTCCTGATTTATTCACCTTTTTTTTTTTAAGATTTATTTAAGCATACATAAACTGGGGTGTAAGCCAGAGGTGCGGGGGTGAGATGATCCACTAGAGAGAGCAGGGAGCAGAACAGGCAGATCTACTGAAATACACCACTGAGGGGAGCCGTGGGCAAGGCAGGAGAGGTCTGCTGCACCATGTGGATAGCTTCCTGGCCAGCCAGGGACTCAACTCGTGCTGCAGTGGCTGGCGATAGCTTGACAGTGCTGTCTTTAACCCTTGCGCCACCAGGGAGGCCTCTACTCACCTGTTTTGAGCACTTAGTTTTTAATCCTTAGCTTGGGTATTGTTAATAGAGCTTCAGGGAACATAAGAGTGCTTCTTTCTCTTCAAATGAGTGTTTTTGTATTCTTAAGGTAGGTTACTAGGAGTGGAATCGCTGGGTCATATGGTAGCTCCATTTTTAGTCTTTTTAGAAACCTCCATACTGTTTTCCATAGGGCTGGGCTAGGTTATCTTCCCACCACAGTATAATAGGGTTCAGATTTCTTCATATTCTCAGTAACAATTGTTTCTGGTTTCTTTTTGATCCTACCTAGAGGTTTGTCTGTTTTTTTTAAAAGAATCAGATTTTGGTTTATTCTTCTGGACTATCTTTTTGATTTTTATTTCATGTCTAATATTAATTCCTTCTGCTGGCTATGAGTTTGTTTTATTTATCTATTTTTTACATCATTGTTCATTCACCTATCAGGCTCTGGGTTTTGTTGTTGGTTGTTTTTCTAGAGATTTGTGGTGTAGAATTCCCCTGAGAACTCAGGTTACTAGTGGTAACCTGAGGGGTTTCTTCTCCCCATTATTTACTATTTGAAAATTGTGTGGCTCTTCCACTTTTCCAGTACTCCCTGAATGACCGGGAGAAGTAATCTATGGGCAGGTCTTTGGTGAGTGGTGAGGGGGTCATGAAAAGATCTCATGCTGTTGGTGTGCCATGGTGGGCTTTGCTAGTGTCTGTGTCAGTGCTGTTGTTCCTCCTCTCCAGGCCTCAGACCAGCATCGCTGCAGTTTGTGGGCTGGACCTCTGTGCTTTCCAATGCCACCTCTCTGTATCTGCTTGGTCTGGTTTCTGCCCATTCCTGGAGTGTCTGGGTTGGACGAGCTGAACCTTTCTCTTTCTGAGCTTTGTTTTCCTCAGTGGGGGATGCATCTTCCTGGTTCCCCACAGTACTCATGCCTGTAACCCCCATGGTTAGAACCACAACATTCAGCTTTGCCTTCCACTGGGAAATGTGTCAACCACAGTATCTGCACACTCACGGTCATCTCTTCCTCAACTCACCCTTTGTTCCCTCCTGTTGAAATTCTCTCACATCTCTTTTGCTGTGCTCGGTCAGGATGGCCACAGACGACTGTGAGTTACTCCAGATTCATCCCATGTTGAGGGATCTGAGTTCAGTGCCTTTCTGTACTTCATGGTTTATTCTCTACAGAGCAAAGTAGGGAATTTATGCTGACATCATCTTCCTGGCACCACCACTCACTCCCCCTCCCCAGTACATTTTGATTTTTATATTATGTGCGTATAATACCCATTCAAATAATTGATAGAAAAGAGAGAAAAAAAATAAACAGATAAGAGGAAACTTCAGTGCTTTTAAAGAGTTGACATGATGACAGCACCCCCTGCCCTATTGGATCACCTCCTTTACTCACATGTACTCTCTCTTCTCTTTATAGTTTGTATTATCCAGAATCCTCTCTGCCTTTTAGTGTGACTTCTGCCTTCATCTTTCTTTTATTTCTCTATGATATTATTTCATAATAACTAGCCTATAGATATTATTAAATAGTTGAAAAATAGCTGAAAACAAAAGAAGTTTATTTCTCAGCACTAGTATCTTAGTAGAAGCTAGAGTTGACAGCGGTATATAGTGGGGATGGTAGGCATATAGCAAGCATAAGTCAACAGCTATGTGGTAAACACTGGATATTTAACCATGAAGAACTGCTGGTAGTGGGGCAAGGAGGACATGGTTTAAGGTGATTAGGAAAAGTTTAGGGAATCCAGAAGCTAGATTTCATCCAGGGAGAAGAGGTTAATAGGTGCTAAAAACTTGAACCAGTAAGAAGATGAAGAGGGTTGTTAGTGGGAAAGGGACAACATTATAGAGCATGAAAAGTGAGTTTGGATCTTAGAGGAGAGGCTCTCCTGATCTCTGTCTTACCTACAACTTAAGTATTATATCTAGTTTGCCTTGCTAGAGAAATGCATTTGAGTTGATTGAAGAAATAGTAGAATAAGAGTCAACACATTATAAAATCAAAAACTGTTCAAAAGGGCCTTAAAGATGAACTAAGTATAGTCTATTCAGTTTATAGAGGAGCAAAGTGAGGTCAAAGGAAGTTTAATGATCCAGGTATTTAGGGTCTAAGTTGAAGACCTAGATTTTCAAGTTTTAGGTGACTCACATTTTTCAGTATCTCACTGTCATGTCCATTTTTCTGAGAATCAAACTTATATTTCCACTTGACCTGGAAGAAATATTTTTTAAAACGGTCATTTAGGGGTGCAAATAGTAACATCAGGCACCTGGTGGTAAGAATGTTGGATTACTTCTGGAGTGAATAATTTATACTGAATGCTAAAGGGTGACTTTGGTGCTAAAATAGGTGAAAGTAAGTTGATACCAGATAAAAACTAAGATACTGTAATGGTAAAAAGATTGGGGTGACAACTTCTGAATAACTATCTCACACATTTGGGAGCAATCTCTCAAATGGGTGAGACCTGCAAAACCTTTTGGTGTCAGATTGTGTTGTAGGGCAATAATGTAAAAATATATTAGGATGTAAGATTTAAGATATTAAGATATTAACTCATCCTAATAACATCCAAGATATTAGAATATAACTTATTTAATGTTATGTCATTTTGGAGTGGTTTTATTTTTTTGCTTTTATTATTCACCTGAGTAGTTTGAATTTGTAGAGTTGAAATGTTATACTGTTTATTACTGTGGGCAAAAATTTTCCACAAACATATCATACAAAGTACATGACTCTATTATCTTAATCCATTTTTGCATGAATTCATATTTAACCTGTGAATCTGTAATTGATTAGTAGGAAATGTGGCTTGATTTAATACTCTTTCCTTAATAGACCCCGCTTTCAAAATCCTTCGTGTCCACTCCAGCTTGAAACTTCACCTCAGCAAAGTGAGGTCTGACTGCCAGAGTCCAATTTGCGTATAGATTAGCTGTCTCCAACTAACTCTAGGAAATGAACTATCTAGAATGAAGCCGGAGTCAGAAGCAGCTAGGTCTTTCTGAGTATTGGGTAATAAAAGTGAAGTATTGGATATTATTAAGATAAGTGTGGAGAGTATGTAAGCAGGAAAGATCAAGAATGCATTGTTGTTACTGTATCGTCTTCCAATTTCCTGGAGGGAGGTTTGGGCTGAGTGGAAGCTAAAAATTTATCAAGAATAGAATATCATCAGTCAGTTGAAGGTTAGTATCTGTGGTAGTGCTTATTGTCAGCTTGAGGTAATCCATTGTAATCTAGGAGTCAGAACAAATTATTCAAGAAAACATCACAATCACATATTTAACCTTTCATTATTTTCATCCTGAGATTGGCACCATTGATATCTTTAAAAGGAACTGCAAGGAAATTAATCTATCTAATGTCCCCTAGGCCTGCATTGTTACTACTGTAAGATATTAAGGATTCTGACTTACCTTCTTAGTTGATATACATTCTTTTTTTTTAATATTTATTTTATTTATGTATACAAGAGCTGGGATGTAGGCCAGAGGTGTGGGGGTGGTGGTGAGTGGATTTACCAGAGACAGAGTGGGGAGCAGAACAGGCAGAATGACTGAAATACACTGCTGAGGGGAGCAGTGGGTGAGATAGGAAGGTCTGCTCTGCTATGTGGGTTAGCTACCTGGCCAGTTATCTAAGTCATGCAGCAGTGGCTGGCAATAGCTTGATAATGCTGAGATTAACCCCTTGTGCCACCAGGGAGGCCCTGATTTACATTCTTTTTTTTTTATTCAGAATTTTTTTATTGCATATAGATCAATCACATCTCTTAAATTGAGATACAACACAATATAATGCACTGTCATAGTTTTTCATCTTACTGTCTAAATAAAAGGTATTTGCCACCAAGAATTTTTTTTTATATATACTTAAAGGTTAGGCCAAGGAACATTCTTTAAATTTAATAACTATATATTTTTATTTCTCTTAGTCAAAATATTATAAAGGAAAAAGTATCCCTTTGAGTCTTAGTCTAGCAATCACTTATGAGTCTATTAGAATATATAAAATTTTGTCATAACAACTTAAAGATATAACCAGAATTGGATTTTAAAGCATAAACAAAACAAGACAACAAATATGTCTTTGTGAGAGTAGAGACTAGTTAAAAACTTATCTATATTCAATAGCAAAACTGCCATGGAAGTTGTAGCTCAAAATTTTTTTCTTTCTTCCTTTCAATCTTTTTTAATTTGATTTTTATATTCCCCATATAATTGCAGCCCCCTTATTTTGACCCCAATCCCTCCTTTCCCTGCCCCTACCCCCCATAGAGTGTGGTATATATACACCATGGAATATTACTCAGCATTCAAAAAAGATGAACACATGCAATTTGCGGCAACATGGATGGAGCTGGAAGGGATCATGCTCAGCGAAATAAGCCAGAAAGAAAAGAAAAATACCGGATGGTCTCACTCATAGCAGGAATCTAGAAAACTTAAATAAGGGACCAGGAAAAAGAATAACTATAAGAAAGAAAATATCAAAATCAGCAAACAACTGTGAACCTGATTTACATTCTTAGTATGATGTAAACAGTAGTTACAGAGGGTTATTTCATTGACTTCACTGCCTGTGGAACAGCCTAAGATGGCACCATACACTGACATTTCAGGTGAAGATGAATGACTTCTACAGTTCATAGAGAAAAAGCAAACAATTCAATCATCATTGCTTTTAAGAAGTTGGGAAGGGGCCTCCCCTGGTGGCGCAACTGTTGAGCACTGGGCTGCTAGGCTGCCAGCAACCCCTGCAGTGCAGGTTTGTTTCCTGGCCACCAGTGAGGGTCCCACCAAAAAAAAAAAAAAAGAAGTTAGGAAGACCTGTCATTTTTAGACATGTTCCTTTGATTGTTGAACTCCCATTGTCCCTAAAGAAGACTCAAAAAAGATTTTTTCACCCTTTCAGAGACTTCTTTTATTTGATTTAGCTATGTTCTATGAGAGGTAAATGTTTTCCAGAGCATTATTTGACCCTTCAGCACTTTGTTTCACTCCCCAACAGTGTTTGCCACACTATCATTACAATGGCTAGGCAACATAACATCTTTGATTTTAATGAAATAATGGGCATTATTCTAGAGTATCCGAATATGTTGTTTCAATTTATATGCTAGAATACTAACGTTAGAATATGGGGGAGAATTTATCCATAGTGGATACACTGGCATCCCAGAAAACAAGTCATTCTGACTCTGAAATAATAAGAAAATGAATAGGAAGAGGAAAAGGAATATAAGAGGAATGAAAACAAAGTAAATAATCCAGTCAAAAAATGGGCAGAAGAGCTAAAAAGAAGTTTCTCTAAAGAGGAAATGCAAATGTCCAACAAGCATGTGAAAAAATGTTTAACATCACTTGTAATCAGGCAAATGCAAATCAAAACTATAATGAGATACCATCTTACACCATTGAGAATGGCACATATTAAGAAAACTAGCAACAACAAATGTTGGTGAGGATGTGGAGAAAAAGGAACTCTCCTGCAATGCTCGTGGGAGTGCAAACTGGTCCAACCACTGTGGAAAGCTGTGTGGAGGTTCCTCAACCTGCTAAAGATGGAGATTTCATAAGATCCAGCAATTCCACTCCTAGGTATTTACCCAGAGGACACAGGAACATTAATTCAAAAGGGCACCTGCACTCCTATGTTTATAGCAGCACTATTTACAATAGCTAAGCTATGGAAACAACCCAAATGCCCAAAAATAGATGACTGGATCAAAAAGGTGTGGTACATATACATAATGGACTATTACTCAGAAATCAAAAAAGATAAACACAGGCAATTTGCAGCAACATGGATGGAGCTGGGAAGGATCATGTTCAGCAAAAAAAGCCAGAAAGAAAAAGAAAAATACCAGATGTTCTCACTCATAGCAGGAATTTAAAAAATCTAAATAAGGGACCAGGAAAATAATTATAATTAAGTAAAAATCAAAATCAACAAGCAACTATAAACCAGAGACACACTACAGGGGGTGGGATGAGGCAGTTTGATCAAAACAAGGGTGGGAATCGCATGGGGACTATAACCAAGATGAAAACACATACATTGTACAAAAATGAAAAATGATGTAAAAATACATGAAATTAGAAAAATAATAAAAAATAAAAATAAAATTATAACTAAAAAAATAAAGAGGAATGAGCCTATGTTCCACAGCAGACTGGATATTTTATTTTTATTTCTTCAAAATGACTTTTTGAGCTTACTTCTAAAATGCCCTTCTTTAAAATTTATTTTTAATTATTTTATATATTTTTTGCATCATTTTTCATTTTTGTACAGTGTAGCATTTTTTTTTTTTTTTATAGAGGCATGTTTTTTCTTTATTTATTTGTTTGCTTGTTTGTTATTTTGTCATGCACTGGGTACAGTCAGAAGCGCGGGAGGGTGAGAGAATTCACCAGAGCCAGAGCGGGGAGCAGAGCAGGCAGAAGGACCGAAGTACACTGCTGAGGGGAGCAGCGGGTGGCAGGAGAGGTCTGCGCACCATGTGTCCCTTGTGCTTCTTCGCCACCCTACAGTGTATGCATTTTCATCTTGGTTATAGTCCCTGTAAAATTCCCACCACCCATTCACCCATGAGCTATCACCATGGTCCCTTGTGCTCTTCCCCCCCTTGTTTTGATCCTAGTATATCTCTGATTTATAGTTGCCTGTTGTTTTTGATTTTTACTTCATTATAATTGTTTTTTTTCCCTGATCTCTTATTTGGATCCTCTAAATTCCTGTTATAAGTGAGACCATCCGGTATTAAAGATGAGCAGAAAAGGGCTTTGTAGCTCAGCTTATAAATGACTGAATTAGAATTGAAAGTCAAGAATGTCTAACTTCAAAGCAACTACTGTAGTCCTAATCAGGACTACAGTGTAACACTGTGCTTCTTATCTCAACATTAAAATTACAGACATGTTAAAGTTTAGACACCTTGTGAAAAATTTCATCTATGTCTTTCCTCGCCCACTCCTTCTTGATTGAAATAAGGGAAAAAATCAATTAAGTTTATGGTTAACGTAGAATGCAGTAGATGTTCAGTAGATATTTGTTGTTCTTGTTGCTTTAAATGTCTTATTAAAAGGCTGGATAAATAAATATGATCTCAAATACTAAGTCACTAATAATACTAAAGTCTGATTAGGACTTACATAGATACATAATTTTAGAGATACTTCCGGATGGAAAAGATAAAAGGTGCAGAATAATTGTCTAAATTTTTCAGTACTGTGTTTCATAGCCACAGCTGACTAGCTATGAAATACTGCCATTTCCACTTAATTGTATTCACTGGTTAATTCAGTCCTCCACTTTATTTGATCATATCTGGAACCAAATCATTTGTATTCACTTTGCATTGTGTTTCTGCAGTGTCTTTTGATCACTTTCACATGCTAATACTGGCTAATTCAATTGGGATTTATTGAAGCAGCCCTTGAAAATTAACCAACTAATTTCTCATGCATAACATAAAATTAGACCTATTTTTCTTCACTTGTCTCTTCAAAGAATATATATTAACGTAAGATAAGAGGTTGTGTTTTGGTGCACAACACAATGCTTAAGACATTAGAGGACAGATATTAGAGAGGAAATTTTGGCAGGAGTTGGTGGACTCTCATGGGACTACAGATTGTATTATGTTTTTTCTAGAGGAGAAACACTGGGATAAATTGCTCAGGAAATCTAAGAGATGGTTATTTGCTGATATTTAATATACTAATATTGTATCTGTTTGTTTCAGTCATATTGGCAATAATGGTGAGAACAGAAATTATTAATGACTTTACAAAGGTTAAATCTTGTGGGGATTTGCTTGATTGATGATCAACTTCTCTGGCTAAAAGAAACAATCTATCAATCAATGCAGCCAAGCAATTTCAGTTCATTGGACATCATTTTTCATTTTACGTTCCTGAGATCTAGTATACCTAAATGGAAGTAAAATATGAGCTCCTCCCTCTCCCCATTAATCTGAGTATACAAGGAATTTAGCTAATAGGAAACCTGTTGTGCCTCTCTTTCCCCGGAAAGTATTTTCTGTAGGCAGTACTTTTGTATTAGAGCCAGTCTAGTCCCTTCACCCCAATCTGTCCACACAGTCCATTCACCAGCTTTTGATTAGCGCTTCCTGCCTACCAGGAAAAATCACATAATCTTCAAAATGCAATTTTATCTCATCAGATTTCAAGAAGCAAAATAGTGGGAATGTCAAAGTGAAGACTTTAAAGGCTATTTGAAATGTGTTAACTACTTGCTGAATAACTTTATGTAAATTATAGAATCTCTTGGGTTACCTCCATTTTCTCATCTGTGAAATGGGTTAATAATACAATTATTTATAATGCATAAACTTGCTGTTTAGATGAATATGATAGATGGAATGCTTAGTATATCCTGGAATATCATAAATATTTAATGAATATTAGACATCATGACTGCTCCTGCTATTACTATTTATATGAACTGTCTAAAATCTCTTTCACCTATATTTTTGTTTCTCTTCACTTCTCTCTGGGATTTTAGAAAATGTAGTTAGAAAATGAAGGTAGCATTTTCTTTTTTCTTTAGAAATCAACTAAAAAAAGGAGCAAAACCCAGAAATGTGTGTTCCAGGTTTAAACTAAAAAAACATCTAGAATCACAAATAATAAATAATGAGTTGTCAAAAGCATAGAAAATAGAGCTGAAGAACATAGAAAGGGGAGTCAGAGTTCAGAGAAATCAATCTTATAGTCTTATTTGAGGTTAGATACCATCACTCCCTAACACACTAAAGTAACACCACAGTTTGCAACTGTGATGTTTGACTGCATGCATTGGTAGACCAATTTGTGTGCCAATAGCAAGGGCAGGCAGGTTGAGTTTACATAGAAAAAGATAAACTAGCAGGAGGTATTTGTCAATAAAGCAGGTGTAAGAAGAATGCTTGAACTGTGAGAAGATTTGAAGCTCTTAATTGCATTTAGGGAGTAAAAGACTAAAAAGGTCTCATATGCACAGCCCTGGGTCAAAAAGTAAATTCTTGTTTCCTTGGAACATGAATTTGACTCTTCCAACTCAGGGACCTACAGTAAAATTCATTCCCCCTTTCAGTGATAAGAAATCAAATGAAGTTTCCAATTGAATATATAAACAATATAGAAAAAGAGAATAGAGGAAATAAATAGCAAAATAATTACTTAAAGGAAAAATCTTTCCACAAAGCAGATACAATCTAAATTTTTTTTAATGAATGAAAGGAAAGCATAATGCCATTATTTTATAATTAGAGAACAGAGAAGAAATACAAAACCTTGTTAACAGCAAGACAAGAAAATGAGGCATAATGTCTAATTGTTTCCTCTTGGAAATTAAATTGTAATCAGTTGTTTCTTTGCTATATCATTCAAAAACAGTATTTACATGAGAAAAGAACAATGAAAACAATAAGAACTGCATTCTTAGATTTTTAGAAACTGCTTACACACTGTACTGAAAGCAATAACTTTTCCTATTTCATGCAAAAGGCAAAATCAAGAATATTCTTATAATGAACAAAAAAAAAAGATGAACTGTGAGTTCTTGGAGCTTAGAAAATGTAATGAGAAATGAAAGTAAAATTGGAAAATATAGAAGAAGGAATGAACAATACTGAGAGCACAGTAACACATAAGAGAATAGGAATAAAAATGAATTAGTAAAACAGTAAAATATTAATCATAAATGAAGGAAAATAAAACAAAAATAAAAGACAAAAATTAATGGTCACCAGAAAGGTGATGTGTCTCTGAAAAGAATGTTATAATGCAATATTAGTTCAATCATAATAGAGCAAAAACTGAAGAGTATAAAGAGTGATAGGACAGTACTCAGAGTAAAGAATAAAAAGTATAGTAATAAAAACTAAATTATTAAATGGATCAGAAAAATAGATTAAAGTAAATTTGTAAAGAAAAATGATGTAATGAACACAGATTGCATTTGTAGCTATGTCAATAAAACTTCCTGGAAGTAAAAGCCTAAATTTACAAATTTTCAAAGGGGAAATGCAAGTTAAAACCCCAATGAGTTATCGCCTGACTCTTGTGAGAATGACTGTATCATAAAGATGAACAACAATATATGTTGTCAAGGATGTGGAGACAAGGAACCCCTTTACACTGTCGATGAGAATGTATACTGATCCAGTGGGTATAGAAAACAGTATGGAAGTTCCTCAAAAAAACTTAAAATGTATCTACCATATCACCCAGCAATTCCACTGTGAGGTGTCTACTTGAAGAATACAAAAACATGAATCAAAGGGATATATGCACTCCTATGTTCATTGTAGCACTATTTATTTATCTATCTATTTATTTATTTATTTATGCATGCAAGAACTAGGGTATAGGCCAGAGGTGGGGGGAGTGAGAGGATTCACCAGAGACAGAATGGGGAACAGAGCAGGGGGACTGACTGAAATACACTGCTGAGGGGAGCAGGAGGCAAGTCTGGAGAGGTCTACTGTACCATATGGGTTTCTCCTTGGCCGGCTGGGGATCAAACTCGTGCTGCAGTGGCTGTGGATTGCTTCATAGTGAGGTGCTTAATCCCTTGCACCACCAGGGAGGCCCTGTAGCACTATTTATAATAGCCAAGCTATGGAAGCAGCCTAGGGACCTAAAAAAGATGAATGGATCAGGAAGCTGTGTTGTACATACACAATGGAATACTCTCAGCTATATAAAAAGCTCATGCCATTTGTAGTGATATGGATGGAACTAGAAGGCAATATATTAAATGAAATAAGTCAGAAGGAGAAAGACAAATGCCAGCTGATGTCACTTTTATCCCAGAAAACTAAGTGTAAAATTGAGGCTACCACAAGGCAAGGAGCGTGGCGAGCAAAGTGTGAAGGGTGCCCAGTGGACTGTGGTGAACTACATATATCTCAGTGGTGGGAGTGGTATGGTAATATATGAGTTGTGATCTTATATCTGTTAATACAGTGTAATAACCCTATATAACCTCAATAAAAAATACAGTAAAATTAAAATCATGGGTCAAAGAGGAAGTCATTTTTCTCTCTGCTTCTTTGGTACATCCCTTTCCTCCCAAACTGCTACTAATTACATCTTTATTTGTTCTATACTATGTTTTCATCCTAATCTTTGGGATGTGTTCTAGGAACAAACAATCCAACTCCCTCCTCATTCTCTAGAGTTTTTTGTGTGCAAAATGGTTTCTGTATAGAAATAAAACAAAAGGGACTCAGATACCTGGAGTTTGAAAAATGCTGAATATACCAGAATATTTGGGAGTGGAGAATCAAAAGTGGAGAAGGCACTTTTCTTTTTTTCTCCATGGGCTATAATATGAAACTTGCATCTGAGCAGAAAAAAAAAAATTCTGCTTATGTTGGGGGGATTGGTCCCAAGGAATCCAGGAGAATGAAACCATTGCAGAACAATTTCCAACCTCTGGAGTCCCTTGGATTTATGGTATCTCTTCACTGAACTAGCTCTGATCACAAATGTTGATACTTTGCTTCCTCCAAGGATCTGGATCTGATTAATCTTTTTTTTTAATCTTGGATTTATTCTTGTTATCATTGGTCTACTCAACTAAATTCATACTCTATGCTACCCTTCTTCTCATTCTATTCCCATTCTCCTCCCCTCCCCACAGGCCCTAGTCACTAACATAGAGGACCGGGTATGGAAAGGGGAGTTTTCTGGTTTTCTGTTAGTTTCTTCGCAACCTGTGTTTCCTTAACGTCTCTTATTCTTTTGAAATGGCACTTATTTTTTGATGCTTTCAAAATAAATCTGTTTAAAGTTTTTCAAAGGGAATAACAAAATGAAAGGAAGTTTTCCTTTTATATCTGTCTTAGTAGACATTTTTCCTTGTCTCTTCTCAACAAGTAGGCATTTATTTATTATTATTATTATTTTTTTAGAGGCATGTTTATTTGTTTGTTTGTTCATGCACTGGGTCCAGTCAGAAGTGCGGGAGGGTGAGAGAATTCACCAGAGCCAGAGCGGGGAGCAGAGCAAGCAGAAGGACGGAGGTACACAGCTGAGGGGAGCAGCGGGCGGCAGGAGGGGTCTGCGCGCCATGTGGGATCCTCCTCCGGTGGCCGGGGAGCAGCCGGGGATCGAACCGGCGTCCCAGAGGCCGCGGGCAGCTTCGCAACCCAGCGCTCAACCGCTGCGCCACCGGGGAGGCCCTCAACAAGTAGGCATTTAATCGACTCCTATTAATGTCCAGTATATATAACTCAGAGGAAGAACATGGCAAATATTTTTTGGAATAAATCAGTTTCTTTTTTATAGTGTTATACATATTCAAGTCAGTAAGACAGCTGTGAGCTTTAGTCAAATTTATGAGAATGTTAACAAGTTTATACACACGTATGTAAAAGAGGTTCTCGTCATTTTTCTTAGGTCCCTGCCACCTCCCTTTTTTTTTTTAAATTGTTATAATTTAGAATCTTACTCAGATTAAATGGAATGGAATTCCTGATATTATCCTTGGAAAAGTGAGAGGGAGAATAGATAATAAATGGCCTAATATTTGTCACATTTTTAACATTTGTGCTTCTTGGTTTTTTGCTCATTAGGAGATACTACTGGAGTCTGTCTTGTCTGCTTTGTTATATTTACTTTTTCAAGCCAAGTTTTTCTATTTCTATAGCTGTTAGGTATCACTTTTTTTTGGGGGGGGGTAATTCTGAGAGTAAGTTTGCCAGACTTGGTGATGAAACACCAAATTATAAATTACTGAAATTTTCTTTTAATTTGATAATTTACTGTCTTTTAGATGATAGGTGTTCAAATGGCTGGAGTCATATTGATTCATTAGGGATGGACTTGATCTCTGTCAAAGATCCTTGACAAACCAACTGATTTCAAGTAACACTAGCCATGGAGGAAGTTACACTGACAAATATCTATTTTGATGGGACAGTGTTCACACTATTAAGTAGTTGACATTGTGGGCAAGCCGGTGAAAACTTAAATGATCCTACATGTTTTAGCTTTTCTCAAGTGATGTGTTCTCCATCTGCCTTCAATGTTCCCATAATCTGTAGTGAAGCAAAGTTTCAGCTAGTGTTTTCTGGACTTAAAATTGATTTTCTTGTTTAATGGTTGCTATTTTACTTATTGGAGATCTAAAATTGTGGCTTGTTCTGTCATGGTAATTGCTGACTTAGACAATAAATAGAAATGTAAATTCACTCCTGTGTTAATGAATTCGCTAGTAGAAAAGCTAGTTGAAAATACATATGGAAAACAAAGTATTAGACATATAAAATATTAAAGCAGTATTTTCTAGGGTTTGAGGAATACCAATATTAGTAACTGGTCTATTTGAAAAATGGTTTCAGTGGTCAAATGCTTTAGGAAACAAAGTTAAACAGGTTTCTTTTCCTTTAGGGATTCCCTGAGCTCATAATATGATAATGTGCATTGTGAATTCCCTTGAGGCACATTATTATATAGTGGGCCTTTTAAAGCTTGACTGTAGAACTTTTGTGTTGTATTAGTACATTCCAACACATCTGAAAACTAGTGTTCTTTTAAATCTCTAGACTGGAAAATATCTATTTAACAATGTAAATGTCCCTTAGCTCATAGGATACTACAAATGAGATCTGAATCATTATGCCTGGGGTTTCTTAACCATACTTCATTTTAGGTCTCTGCTCTGTTCTATGAACTTTAGAAGGACCAGTAGCATGGACACAAGCAAAATTAATTCATTTAAGGATTTATGGGCACCTCTGATACTCAGGATCAGTTGATGGATAACCTTAAGTATTTGTTCTCATGACATGACCCAAGGAAAATGCTTCAGATCTCATACCTTATGTTCATGAAACAGCAGCCCCAAATTTTGGAATTCTGTGATAATTTCTGGTTTGTGCTTATGCTGAATTCAGTGAGGGACACTAAGAACAAAAGAAGGATTTGAACAGTATAAGTATATAAAAGAAAATTTAATTCATAATGTGTCAAACTCAGAAGACTATATTTTTGCAGAGATTAAATATTACTCCAACAGTGCACTGTGCCCATTATCTTGCTTTCTGTGTGTGTGTTCCGAATAGTGTTGACTGGTGGCACCATTTTGCAAAACTGAGCAATTCCTATTATTCTTAAATTTGTATATAGGTAAGTATAGACATAATGGTCAAGAAGCATGGGATTTTAAAATTAATTTGTAAGTCATTTACATATCTGTAAATTTGGGGGTTACATTTTTACTCCTCCATATGTGCAAAGGCTTCACTTACCTATCACCAAACCTCCTGTGTCAAAGCTCTATCCCACACCCCCCACCCCATATCACCCTCTATTCCTCTGGTAACCAATATGTATTGTCACCCTCTCATCCCTCTGGTAACCAGTATGTATTTTCACAGAAATTTTACTTTTTTTTTTTTTTCCTGTGCTTTACCAGTATTTTTTGGTTATTTATATTCCACAGATAAGTGAAACCATCTTCTATCCGTCTTTCACATTTTGTCTTATTTCTCTTAGCATAATTACCACACAGCCCATCCATTTTATCCCAAACCATATTTCATCATTTTAAATAGTTAATATTCTTTTGAGCATATATACCACAACTTCTTTTTCTAGCGTTTGTAGTTGCTCACGTAGGTTGGTTCCACGGATCGAACACAGGCTGTAACGGCGATAGTGCTGAGACTTAACCCCTAGACCACCAGGGAGGTCCTCATTTTTATTTTTTAAAGTTATCTCCAAGCCATTTTCCATGAAGACTAATGCAAATTGCATTTCCACCAACAGAGGGTGAGTGTTCCTTGTTTTCCACACCCTCACCAACATCTGTTTACTTTTTTTTTTTTTTTTTTGACATGGGCCATTCACATAAAGATGAGATGATATCTCATGGTTTTGATTTTCAGTTTCTTTACAATAAGACATATTGTACATATTTCATGTGCCAGTAGGCCATCTGGATGTCATCTTTGGAAAAGTGTCTATTTATTATTATTATTTAGTATCCATGCCTTTTTATTTAAATGAAAAGTATTTGTCTTAGCTTTGTTAACATGACATTTTACTAAGCCACTATTTCTTTTTCCACCATAAGATGCTGCCTCCAAGTGTAAGTATTTGAACTGTCAGCAGTTCCCTATCAGGGAACTGGGACCCAGATCTAAGAGGTGTCCAACATTGTGAAAATAATGGAGGTATTTATCCATGTCACTTGGAATGGAGTTAATACCTGCTGATCACATCTTGCTTGATACACTAGTGTGATGGGTCTGTCATTTCTTATGAGTGACTCCTTTGGCTTCATAAACTGCAGGGCAAACTAATTTATGGGCCTAGAAATAATACTGGACCCTGGGTAAGGGACACTTGGAAAAGTGTCTACTTAGTCTTTTGCCCATTTTTTGATTATGTTGTCTTATTATTGGATTATATAAGTATTTCATATGCTTTGGAAATGAATCTCTTTCAGCTGTATGGTGTATAAATATCTTCTCCCAGTCTGTGGGCTGTGTTCTGTTTTAGTGATGGTTTATTATTACTTTTGCTTTTGTTTCTTTTGTTGTTAAAGTTGCATCCCCAAATACATCTTTGTGATTGATGTTCAATAGTGCAACTCCTGTGTTTTCTTTTATGTATTGTATGCTCTTAGGTCTTATATCCAAGTCTTTAATCCATTATTTTGGTTTAGTTTTTGTGGATGGAGTTAAGTATGGCTCTTTTCTTTTCTCTTTTTTCTTTTTCTTTTGCTTATTGCTGGGCTTTCTATTCTATTCCAAGAACTGTGTTTCTGCTTTTGTTCCAGTACCATATTGTTTTTTTTTTTTAAGGTGTTTTTTTATTTTATAATAAATTTTATTTTTATATTCCCCATACAATTGCAACCCCCTTATTTTGACCCCAAAGTACCATCCTGTTTTGATTAATACTGTTATACAGTGCAGTTTGAAGAGAGAAAGTGTGATGCCTCCATTTTTCTTTTATTCTCTCAGGATTGATTTAGCTATTCAGGCCTTTTGTGGTTCCATTCAAATTTTATAATTGTTCTATTTCCTTGGAAAAAAAAATCTTTGGCTCTTGATAAGTATTTTGTTGAATTTGTAAATTGTTTTAGATAAAATGATTATTTTAACGATTATTCTTCCATGGACACAGAAATACTTTTTTTTTTTTTTGGTGACTTCTTTATTTCATTTGACAGTATTTTATACTTTTCAGTGTATGACTCTTTAACCTACTTTAAGTTTATTGCCAGGTATTTCAGCCCTTTCAACATAATTATAAAAGGGATTGTTTTTTAAAAATTCTGATTCTCCTGATTCACTGCTTGCATATAGAAAATGACATATTTATCATAGATTTTTCTTTGTTAGGGTTAACATCAGTTTACAATGTCATTTGTGTAGGTGTTCTACTGTGTCACAACCATCAAAAATAACTCCAAGTCCTCCACCATAGTCCATTGTGCTCCCTTTCCACTTTGTTCTCTTCCTCTCTGTTCCCTTCTGGTGGCCTCATTTCTACACTCAAGATTTCTAGGGTTTGTCTTTGGTCTGGTTTTATCTGACTCTGTTTTGTTTCTCTATGTTCCACATAAAAGTGACACCAGCTGGTATTTGCCTTTCTCCTTCTCACTTATTTTGCTCAGCATAATCTGCTCCAGTTATGTCCATGTTGCCCAAGTGGCTATAGAGATTGAATATTCAGGATCTGATTTATTGTAATTATATACATAATTAACTCTAAATAATATATGTATTATTTAGAATTAAGTTTCTTTTGCCTAGTATGAGTCTTTATAATGGGATGTTGACTTAACATGACTTTAAATTTCTTTTTTTTCATACGTGAAGTGTCAAACTTTCATTCCATGGCCTTTTGTCAATCTACCTTTTGCTTTTAGCTGGGAACTATAGATTATTCTTTTAAAGTAAAATTTGTGTGTAGAAAATTAACAAAATTAATAGTCTACATGATAAGAAAAATAGCTTTTATTATCAATTGAAAGTTTATTTTTTTCTTTTGTTTTGCATCCCCTCATTGTCAATCACTATTTGTGTATCTGTGTTGCCAGTTCTTGAACTGCATATAAAATAATTATGTCTTCAGTATTTTTGTATTTTTTCGGGGGGTGGGTTGTTCAACATAGTATTTTATGATGTTTCGTGTTATTCGTTTCAGCAGTTTAGATTTGTTATTAAGTTATATTTCATTGTGGGTATACATCCAACTTATCTGTCCCTCTCTTGCTATTTTGAGTAGTTTCCAATACAGATGTTAACATTGCCCTGTTGTTTAAATGCTATGGAGTGTTTTGTAGATCACTTGTGTTATGTACTTTTATAAGAAACTGAGTTTTCCAAAATGATTTTATAATTTAGAATTACCACAGGAATGTATGAGAGTTCCATTTACTTCATATCCTTGGCAACATAATAATTGTCATACTTTCTAATTTGTCTTTGATGATTTTAATTTGATAAACTTTTCTATAAGTTTGATTCATATGAGCTTAATAGTTTTATGAGTTACAAGGTCTTTGAAAAGGACATATTTTCTATAACAGTAATGACTTTTCTAAAATTATAATCATGTCATTTTTCTCTTTTATATAAAATCCTTTAATATTTTACATTTATTTTTAATATAAGGTGAAACGTTGCATGACATGTAAGTTTCTTCCAGGTTTAGTCCCTGAGTCCATTTATCCTCTTCCTTGTTTTCTGCTGCATTTCACCAGATTCAAGGACAGGATAGTATTGATTTTGTTAATTTTAGTACTTAGCTCTCTCATTAAGTATTTGTTGAATGTCTGGCTTAGAGAGATGAGGCAGGTTGTTTGTGTTTATACCAAAAATGTAGAAACTTAAAAGTGCAATTGAAGTGTCTCTGACTCTGAAACTTGATTTGTTAACTTTTGAAAGAATGAATGCTCATTTATTCAACTTCAGTCATCACCACAAGTGTTATAAAGTTCTCAGACACTGCAGAATAGAATCAAATGATGATAATGTTTTACTTTGGTGGAGCAGGAAATTATTTCTGAAGCCTGTTTGCAGCTTTATTACTCAGTGTGATTGAAATCTAGTTTATTTCATTCTTTCTGAAAAATGTTCAAAGAAATATTTTATGCACATCTAAAACTTGCTTAGTAGGAGTATAATTTTGTAATGTTTATTGGTTGGTAAGACAAAATACATGCTACAGCAAACAAACTTTCACTTTTTTAAAGATTGCTACCTTGTGCGAGCTTCCCTATGTTTTTCTCTAGGGTATTTTAAAATTACATGATATACTTTATAACGTATAAAAGATTATTTAACTTGTGCAAGAAATGAAGAAATAAAACTTTTCAAAGGGTATTCGAAAAGCATACTAAACTGTACTGAGATCAATTATTCTAGTTGCATAGGACAATGTTATTCATATTTGTTTGCAATTAACATAGTTATCCATATTTGTTTGTAATAACACCAGGAATTTCTTTTAAATAGCAGTCTGATTTTTATTTACTTTCTTTTATCCATTTATACTATCTCTGATTGCATTCAAAATAATAGAATAATCAATTGTTTGGGAGAGGAAGGTAGAGTGAAAATATTGACTGGAGATAAATTATTTTTCTACATTTATAATAGCTTCCTCTTTCCAGTGTCTGGTTTACTTGTACATTCTCGGACAATTTTGAGTCCTTATTTGAGTATATGTTGTGTAATATAGTGCTTTGAATGTTGTGTAATTAGTACTTGGACTTCTATTTCCAGCTAAAACAACAGAACCAAACTTAAATGAGATCTCTGTGTTAGAACAAATGTCATGGTTAGCCAGTTGATGGGTTTTTACTTGGAATATTCATCAGAAATACTGGGAACCCCAACATCTACAGATTAGAATCACCAAAATTTTGGGTTCTATAGTTTTGGAGGAAAAAACTTGCTCTAAGTGATTCTGATTTGAGTCCTTGGTTACAAACCATAAATAAAATCCAATTTCCCTTTTGATGTTTGAAGTATTTGAGTGGTTTTCCAGTAATTGGTGATTGATTTTCGTTCCCAGAACATGTCCTTTTCATCTCTGGCTAAGGATGATTTTAGAAAGTACTTCATTAGATCCAGATGAAATCTGCTGAGGTTTAGGGTATGTCTCTGTTTAGGTTATGCCAATCATGCTAGGCCTGTCAGGGATGTCACAAAAAAGAAAAATCCAACTTTCTTTTAAGTATTTCAGTTGGTTTCCCAATCTACATTCATGACCCTGGCTATCACCCTACTATGTAGAACTATTTATTCCCTAATTCTCAAAGTGATATTTTATTATTTTCGAGTAACCATGAACAAAGGCAAATAAGAAGGGTAAAAAAAAAAAATCTAGAAGAACCTATGCTATTGCAGGTCTCTATTGTTGGAAAAGATGTGTGAAATTCTGGCAAGTCCTTTTCAATAGGATAATCAACAACATAAACTCCCCTGGATTCTTGTCATCCTTGTTGGAAAAAAATCATACCTCCTGGCATGTTAGTAGGCACTAGTAGAGTTGGAATGCTTAACCATGAGACACCAAAGTATATGTGGTCAGAAATGCCCATAATTAAAATAATGTTGTCAAACTCACTACTTTAAAATATTTGGTGGACCCACAATTAGTTCATAATAAGATGGAATCAATACTTGCAATATTGAACAAAAGAAGGGCTGCAGGCTTAAGTCAGCTCTATAATCAGGTGGCACTTACGTATTTCTACTCATACCTATGCCTGAATTAATCATTATTATGATGATTATATAATGGTGCTTTCTGTTCTCACTATTGTTAATGTCATTATTTTTCCTAGTTTATTGTATTTAGTTGACATACATTAATTTAAAGTATACATGTATAGATATGTATCTATATATCTATGCTTACCACAGTGTTTAGTTAACATTCGTCTTTAAGTCACAGTTTATTTTTTTATTTTTTATTTTTTCAAAGAATTATTTATGCATACAAAAACTGGGGTATAGGCCAGAGGTGTGGGGGGGTGGGGGTGAGAGGATTCACGAGAGACAGAGTGGGGAACAGAACAGAAGGACTGACTGAAATACACTGATGAGGGGAACAGTGGGCAAGTCAGGAGAGGTCTGTTGTGCCATGTGGGTAGCTCCCTGGCCGGGGATCAAACTTGTGCTGCAGTGCTGCAGATAGCTTCATAGGTTGCATCTTAACCCCCTTGTGCCACCAGGGAAGCCCGGTTTATTTTTTTTTATAATGAGAACTTTTAACATATCTTTTAGCAACTTTCAAATATACAGTATAGTATTGCCAACTATAGTCACCTTGCTATACATCTCCAGAACTTACTCATCTTATAATACTCATCCATTTCTCCCACCTTCTGACCACCAGATGTTTTCAGTATTTTTAAGACACCTAGTAGTTGTCATTTCATCATTCTACTGTAGACAAGAGCTTTATTACCTTCTTATTTATTCATTTACTAATTTATGTCAATATGAAATTATGGATCCCAGTTTTATTCAATGAATTGTAATTAGTTTATGTGATCCTTCTGGTACTTAAATTATCCATATTAGGCTAATAGAAGTACCTTCCTAGACAAGCCTAATCTTTTGATCTTTATATATTATCTTTATGCATGAAAATAATGGTCATAATAAGATGTCTGGACCTCATCTTGTACTGTCCTTGCTCCTGCCTTGGAATCAGTCATTTCTCCAAGAAGCCCTAATTTCACTTAGTAGTAGATAGTAATTAGAAACCACTGCCTGAGTACTTTGGTGTGTGTATATAGACTTGTGCATACAAAAATGATAACCTCATCCAAGCCCCTTGATTTTAATCAAAACTCAGAGTGCTTTCTGGCCTTTCCCTTTCCATGTTTGTAAATGCGTTCGATAGTAAGAAAAACCTAGATCTCCTTAGTTTCAATATTTGCTTTTATGCTAAGTTTACTGTTTTGTCCATCACTATAAATCCCTCAAAGTAGGCAGCCAACTCCTCTGCCTGCCATCTCATGCTTTCTAACACCAGTGCTAGTAGACGTGGCACTGCCATGAGGGCACCATATCCCTTGGTACCTTGAACTATCAGGCATGCTGCTGGCGGCCTTCTCTCTCCCTGCTCACCTCCATGATAAGGAGGGGAAAGGAAGGCCATCTTTGCCTTTTTGTTCTTTCTGGGGGTTTCATCAGAAGGTTTCTTTGTGATAGTTTAAGTCCGTCTTTGTTTGTGGGATCCTTAGCAATATATAATCTGAATTGAACTCTCAACGGAACTATATGACTTGTGAACTCCCAGGGATGATGACCAATAAACCAGTGAGTTTGTCAGGGGTATTAACAGTTTATTTGACTTCTTCTCTTTTATGTATTCATTTTACTTGTTTCTAACAGGAATTTCTTTTCTAGAACACTGCAATTATTATTATGATATATTTTAATTCAATACTCTTGCCTCGTTTTTCCACTAGTTTTTTAAAATCCAGATCTGTGGAGGGAAGAGAAGGATTTCATGTACATCTGAAGATTTTCCTGGGGTAATAATTTTTTTTGAAGTTTCATGAATTCATGAGTTACTAGCATTAAAAATCTATTTTATTTTATGAGGTTCTTGTATATTTTTCTCCTTAGCTGGTTGACAACAGCCTTCAGTGGACCACTTCACAGTAATAAATAATTTTATTATTTCAGATTGGCATGGTTTGCTGATTTTTTTTGAGCTAACTTTAGTTTACAAAGCTGTATATGATTTAAATAAATAGGTTCATATCTTTTCAGATATTTGTCACCACAAAAGCCCCCGGAGTCCAGTACCATACACTGTTGGACACCCCTCCACCCTTTGTACACATCCTCCCTCCCAGTCTATGGCCTCAGTTTTGCAGTCATATTTCAAGAATTTGTTTTGGTTTAGTTTTGTCAGTTCATTTGTTTTTGATTAGTTGTTAGCATCTACTGTGGAATTAGCAAATGTTAAGAAATTATAATAGATACCTATATGTTACAGAACAGTGATAACAGGTCTGTGTAAAATCAGGTAAAACATTTTATTCCTTTCTCCTTCCTAGCACACATCTTTCCAATCTCCCTTGCAACTTAGATGTCAAACACTTTACAGAAAGCTGGCCTCAAAAAAGTATAGCATACTGCAAATGTTTAATTCACATTGTATATAACTGAATGTATAGAGATGTCACTTTAATTGTCTAAATAATTGAATGTATAGAGATCTCAATTTAAATTTCTATAGAAGAGCTAAATCCCTATCACGTATTCTTTCCTCTGGTTTTTAGGGTAAAATAAGTAAATGTTTAATTTAACATAATGATCTTCAAAGTCCATTCATGTCGTTGCATATGTTATAACCTCTTTTTTATGGCTGAATAATACCCACTGTGTGTGCATGAATATACACATGCATGTTACATATATACATACATATATGATTTCTTTGTCCATTTATCTGCTCATGAATACTTAGGTTATTTCCATCCTTAGCTATTGTAAGTAATGCTGCAAAGAATATGGGGTATGGATATCTCTTTGCAATTGTTATTTTGCTTTCTTTGGAAATGTACCTGGAACTGGTTTGTTGGATCAAAAGGTAGTTTCTAGTTTGACTTTTCTTTTTTAAAGGAAATCTATGTTGTTTTGGCTGTCCACTTACATTCTTACCAATAGTACACAGGGTTTCCCTTACTCCGTGTCCTTACCAGCGCACACTTAGTTTTGTGTTTTTAATAATTTTAGTACAGAAAATTGTGAGGTCCTAAAACATAGAGGTTTTGACTTGCATTTCCTTGATGATAAGTGATGTATCATGTACATGTTGGCTATTTATATATCTCTTCAAAATGTCTGTTCAATCCATTTGTCCATTTTTAATTTCTTTTGCTATTGATTGTATGAGTACCTTATGTATTTTGAATTTTATTCTTAGATATGTGATTTTAAAATATTTTTTCCCATTCTAAAGGTTGACTTTGTTGATTGTTTTGCTGTGCAGAACATTTTAGTTTAATGACTTATTTATTTTTGCTTTTTGTAGCTTTTGCTTTGGGTGTCATATCCAAAAAAAACGTCAAGGAGCTGTTTTCTCTAGGAGTTGTCTGGCTTCTGGTATTTCATTAAGTCTTTAATTTGTAAAGTGTGATACTTCCAACTTAAATATGTGTGCGTGTATAATCTTTTGTGTATATTGATGAACGTACATATATATAAGGTATTTTAGGTAATATGGTTTATAATACAGTATATGATTTAATGGAATAAGTTCTCATCTCTTCAAATGTATGTTAGCTTACCATGTCTGCCACCAAAGCACCTGTAATCCACTGCCAACTTTTTTCTTTTACATTGTAATTTTTAAATTTTTTAAGTTTTCAATGTATACATCTTTCAAATATTTGGTTAAATTTATTCTTAAGTATATTTTGGTGCTTTTATATTCTTATGAATGGAAATGTTTATTTCATTTTCAGATAGTTTGCTGCTAGTCTACTGGAATGCCACTGTACCCCACAATTTGGTGGGGCTAGAGTCTGTGCATAGAGTCACTGCCAGGATTACATCATCAAATTGGTTGCAGACTTTGTTCACAATAGTCTGAGGTCATTGACGAGGCTCCCTGCCTGGGGGAGGTACAGGCTGTGTTCAGCAGTTAGAGAAGGCTATGTATGTTGGTCTCCGCTAGGTTGGGAGATTGACTGAACTCTGAGGTTGCTTGTGGTCACTGTTGAGGTTTCCCAGTTTTCCAAAGTCAGAGACAGCGTTGAACAGCTGGGCAGCACTCTGCAGGTGGGCCATAGTATGTGCTCTCTGGATACCAGTTATCTGTGGATGTGCTTCTTGCTGGGCAAGACTGGAAGCCATGCTGAGCAGTTATGTGGGACTGTTTTCTCCCTTTCCTGGGAAGGCTGTAGAATGTAATCCATGGCTGCGTCAATGTGGCCTTTTGACTGCGAATTTTAATCAGACAGAGGCAGAACTACCCACTAAACTTCCAGGTCAGATGGGGCCACAAATTGGCTCTACAGATGTCTAAGTTGATGGCTAGGATGACTAGGTTATGTGCAACCAGAAACTTGGGCCACCACAATGTATGAGTGTGGGTTGCTACAAGTCCTGTCCTTTTCCATTTCTCCCCAAACCCCATATATTAAGCTCCATGGGTTCCTCCAGTGATCTCTTTAAAGTAAAACCTTAGTTAACTTTCCAGAAAGCATATTCACTTCTCTGTTACTCACTGGAGAAATTACAAGTCCTGGGGGTGAAGGGTTCTTGGTGCAGCTCTGTGTTAGCCACTGGATGAACAATGCAGTCATAGTGGTCTTATTCTTCCACTGTGATTCCTTTTGATCTCTATTATCCATAGGGATGCTTCAGCCTCAACTCTGTGTTCTGGAATTTTGAAGGTGGTTATCTGCGGGTATTGCTTGTTGGTGTTCTCTTGAAGGATACTGAGTTTGAATAACCTATGTCATCATACTGATCACATCACTGTCATTTCACTGGATATTTTATTTTATTTTTTTTTAAAAGATTTATTTATTTATACAAGCACTGGGTACAGTCAGAAGCACGGGAGGTAAGAGAATTCACCAGAGCCAGAGCAGGGAGCAGAGCAGGCAGAAGGACCGAAGTACACTGCTGAGGGGAGCAGCGGCGGCAGGAGAGGTCTGCGCGCCATGTGGGACCCTCCTCTGGTGGCCGGAGAGCAGCCGGGGATCGAACTGGCGCTGCAGAGGCTGCGGGCAGCTTCGCAACCCAGCGCTCAACTGCTGTACCACCGGGGAGGCCTCATTGGATATTTTAAATAAGCTCTGAAAAAATGTTCAGGTATTCAAGGAAAAAATCAAATCTCAATTTCTCATATTTCTCAGTCTTCTATTGTTCTTCTTGGATATTCTTTAAGAGAGAGAGAATGTGTGTGCACAAGTGCGTGTGTGCGTGCAGTTGTAAATAATTAGGCAATTTTATGTTAAAAAAGGTGTCAAGATTTTTTTTTAAAGATTTATTTTATGCATACAAGAACTGGGGTTCAGGCCAGATGTGTGGGAGGGTGAGAGGATTCACCAGAGACAGCTAGGAACAGAGCAGGCAGAGTAACTGAAATACACTGCTGAGTGGAGCAACGGGTGAGACAGGAAAGGTCTGTGGTGCTATGTCGGTATCTCCCCTGCCTGTTGGGATCGAACCTGTGCTGCAGAAGCTGCGGACAGCTTCACAGTGCTGCGCTGAATGGCCTGCACTACCAGGGAGGCCCAGGTGTCAAGATCTTTGGTCTTTTTTATTTTTCCAACCTCAAGGACAATGTCCTCTGTTCATTTGGTAAAAAATTGCTGTGTTAGCTTATCAGTTTTACTGATCTGAAGTCTGTCTACTTTACCAGGGTCTGGTAATGCTCCCTGGATATCTTGGCCTCTTCATATTCCCGCAGCAGTATACATCCCTCTGAGATCTGTTGTGAGTTACACTCAATTCCATCTGGATAATTTGCTGCACTGCTTTCACTGGAGAGACGTCTGTGTGGATAGTTCCCAGTCTGTTTCCCCATTCCTTTTGAGTACAGTTCATGCTGCTCAGGAACCAACACAGACTCAGTGAGCTAATTCTCAGGACTGACTTCCATTTTACAAGTTTACATAACTGGTGGTGGTAACCCTTATATTTATTGGTCAGACAGCAAGTCTTCTTTCTCACAGAAACGCCAATGGAAAAAATTCCCCCTACTCTCCCTCCCTGAAGTATCTCACATACCTCCACTGTCTTTCTAGAGGAAAGCTCCGAGAGGGAATATAGGAGAAATAATCACTCTCTTCTTCCTATTGCCTCTTCTTTTGCCCTCCTTTCTACACTAGTACTAGGAAAATAGTGGGCGTTTTTCCTTTTTTTTTTTTTTTGGTTTACCTCACATCTGCCTTCAAACATGAATCACTAGAAGATGAATATTCTCTATTCCAACAACACTTTTTGATCTGAGTCATTCATATTTGTTGTTATGATAAATTGGAATGGTAGAAGAAGTAATTTATAAAAATTCTTTTTGTAGCACTGATTTTACATGCCAAAGGCTGAAAATTATCCTTTTACTATGCATTTCTTCTATGAATGGATGCAATCTTTCCTCAAGCAGATGTATGTCTCTAATGGGCTAGAAAAGGCAAAACAGAAAAAAATCATATTAAAACTTTCTATAATATTTAAGTGTAAGAAACAGGTCAGACCTTATATTTAAGGAGCTTATTTTCCTGATTTAGGCAGAATAATTACTTGATTGGCTGAATTTTTCACAATTAAGCCAACTGGGATAATTCGAGTAAACAACATAGAAATTTGGATTTTTTTCCTAAAGGAAAATGTTTTAATTCTTAAATTACTATATTTAGGGAAATTTTTCTCTTATAATTTTACAATTGTATTCAAGATAGTTTTATTTTTCTCTTTGTCATTTACAAAATAAAGTTTCAATAAGTGTTTGTATATAATATATTGTAATTATGGATTTTTCCCTGATTTACATGCTTTCAGATAAATGGTTTGATGTGATTTTTATTTTGTTAGATCTACAGAATCTCCACATGATCCCTTCTACTCTACATTGTCTTCATGCTAAGCTCTTCCACACGACACCAGTGACTAGTGGTATGGAATGCTATAGTATTAGCAACAACATCTGAAAGTCATTTCAGAGCACATCTTATGTGAGATGCATATTCTTTTTTTTTTTTTAAGATTTATTTATTTATTTATACGAGCACTGGGTACAGTCAGACGCGCAGGAGGGTGAGAGAATTCACCAGAGCCAGAGCGGGGAGCAGAGCAGGCAGACTGACGAAGTACACTGCTGAGGGGAGCAGCAGGTGTGGCAGGAGAGGTCTGCGCGCCCTGTGGGACCCTCACTGGCAGCCGGGGAGTGAACCGGTGCTGCAGAGGCTGTGGGCAGCTTCACAGCCCAGTGCTCAACCGCTGCGCTACTGGGGAGGCCCAAGGTGCATATTCTTTATATGTGAGAATATTAGTCCCAGTGGCTAGAACTCATGTGAAAAGAGATAAATAATAAGGCTATCATTTGATCGTTATTATTATTGTAGGAAAATAAAATGGCTTATATTTTTACAGCTAGCATAATTATTGACACTTAATATTAAATACCTGTTGTTGCCATTTTCACTTTGTAATTATCATTTCACCTTAGGAGTTATGAAATATCTGATGGATTTTCCATTTTTTACTCTATTTTCAAAAAAATATTGCAAAAGTTCTCAGTAACAATTCTCTTTATGAAAAATATGTTTGGTAGAGACAATGATAGGATATACAGAGTGATGTGAGTCTCACTTCTGGATTATTCTGTAGAACTTCAGAACTTCATTTTTATTTTATGTTTCCAATATCATAAAAAGAAGGTATAGTTACTTTCTCCTTCTTTACTCACAACCTTATATTTGACTTCATGATTATTATCACTTTTTACAAATAACCTTTCTGAAACGTTGCCAATGGCTTCTTTATTAATAAACTCATTGTTTCCTGAAAATTTCCTTCCTTCATGATTTTCTTCAGTCTGTGACAATGTCAACCATACTTCTTCCTAAATTTCTTTATTTTCTAACACTATATGGTACTATATAGTTTCTTATGACTCTCTTCTGTGATTTTTTCCTGAGTAGCTTTGCTATACTTCTGCATTGGATTCTTGTCCAACTGGTTAACAATGTAGGCATGCCCAAAGCTTTCTTCTGCAATGTAATTTTTATATTACTTTTTAAAATTTGTAGTGGCTAGTTTCCAAAGATATATGCCTGCCCCAGTGACCACAGCCTTTGGCATGCAAACACTCCTATTGAATCTGTGCTCGATTTTTGATTTGCTGTTAACCAATGGATGAATTTTGAAGCCAGGTCAGATGTAGCCTTATGGTTGCTGTCTTTTATTGAATACATTCTCACTTAAAGGTTTGAACTACCATCAAAGATGCTTATTACCATGGAGTGTCTATAATGGAGAAATCATTTGTGGGTACTGTGATGAGAGTCCTAACTGATCCTAGCTTTCTAGACAACTCATCATGGGATCATTTATTTGGGGCCTTTGATTAATGCCATGTGGAGCAGAAGTATGGCCCAGCTAAGCCTTGTCTGAATTCCTGACTTACAGTGCCATGACAAATAATAAAATGGTGATATTTTAAGTCAGTAAATTTTAGAATATTTTGTTCTCAGTTTCAACCAATTCCATTGCTTCTGATCATCTCTATAAAGTTGAAACTCAGAATTGAATGTGACCTTTTTCCTGACATGTATTGTTTGTCTTTAGATCCTCTCCCAGTGGCCTATTTCTCTGTAATAATGCCACACTACTTTTAATGATAAAAGCTTTATAATATGCTTTATTTCAACATTTGATAAGCTAAACTCATTTCTTTTTTGCTCCCACACTACTTTTTAATGATAAAAGCTTTATAATGTGCTTTACTTTAACATTTGATAAGCTAAACTCATCTCTCTTATGAGCTATCTTTGAAACTTCATATGAAAATTTAATAGCTGATAGGGCATCATTGTAAATCACTGGAGAAATTATTAAAAACTGGATTGTCATTTGGAAAAAGCCCACATAAGAGCAAAAATACATAAGTGTAATGAAGACAACTAATGTGTTAAACATTATCACAAGAAAAAAATTGTAACTATGTAACATGATGGATGCTAATCAGGCTTATTTTGGTTATCATTTCTCTCTCTCTCTCTCTCTCTCTCTCTCTCTCTCTCTATATATATATATATATATATATATATATATATATAATCATTTTGTGATATACCTGGTACCATCAATTTGAGGTCAGTTTTATCACAATTAAAAAATTGAAACTATCCAATTACTGGAAGAACACATGAATGAATTTCTATGTATATAGAAAGTTTCCTTTCTATAACACAAAATCAAAATGCAATTAAAGATTTATGAGCTGATTAAATAATGACCATAAAGGGAAAAACCATAGCCCAAATAATGAGGAAAGAAAAATGATACATTTGGACTGTAGGGAGGGGCGGAGCAACATGGCGGCGAGAGACGCTGCGAGTAAGATCTCCCATTAAAAAGTTAATAGGGAGGAAAAGCGGCAGGTCCCAGTGAGAACTGGGACACGGAAGATAAACAGACGACTCCAGCAAACTGCCCGAAGAAGAAAGTTGCCATAAAAGAGGACGAGAAGGGAGGGAAGCACAGAACCCTGCTCCCCTCCCCGCCCACAAAGTCGGCACTCTCCAACCGGCAGAGAGGAGGAAACAACAAACCAAACGGCCAACAAGAAAAACGGACACAGCAAGCGGGACTGTGAGTGGAAAGGAACTATTGCAGCCACCACACCCCGTGAACGGGAGCTGAGGCGAACCCTGCAGGATCCGCCACAGAGGTGAGCTCCAGGCGCCATTAAAGAGAGCCCCGCCCAGGAGGAGACCAGCCCCAGCACACAGCCCGGCCACCCGGTAAGCCTGCGCGGAAAGTGGCTCGGATCCAGACCGGATCGCAGCTGCCCAGGTCCCGCGCCTGCGACCTAGGCTTGCGGGGAGACGGCGGAGGCCCTCCTGAGTGAGCAGGAACAAGGCGCCCAGGCAGGGGAGCGGGATTCAAAAGGCGCCATTCCCGCGCCACTGATCTGGGCTACAGCCCGCGTCCTGGAACTGAGGGCTTTGGAACTGAGACCCGGGCACGAAATTAGGGGCGTGGGTTCCCCACGACGGTGGGGCACAAGGCAGACACAGCACCCAAAGCCGTTGAGGTGTACCCTACCATCCCCGCTCTGCTCCCTGTCCACGGGGTGGAAAATCAGCTCCCAAGGGCTCTAGGAGAGATCTCTGGCGCCACCTAGCGACTTGACCCAGCACAGGCTCCTGAAGGAGCTAGTGGCCAGCTGGGGAGTTAGCCACACCTGGCTCCTTCCGAACAAGTAGTCTGAGCCCACAGGGAGAGCGAGCACCCACAGCCGGGCAGACCAGGCGCGCAGAAGAGTGTGCCTGAGACAGACGCGCAGGGAGTGTGTCCCACATCACCATTTAGAACAGGGACATTTCTTCAGTAAAGACTACCTGCAGAAGGCTTCCTCAGGAGCCAGAGGTGAGCGGGGAAGTTCGCCCACGCCAGACCCCCTCTGGCCTGCAGTCCAAGCCCAGAGGGGAGCAGGAACCCACCGCGGGGCAGACCAGGCGCACAGGGGAGTGTGTCCCACATCGGCATTTAGAACAGGGACCTTTCTCCATTAAAGGCTGCTTGAAACTGACAGATGACTCCTGGAAGAACCAGAGGGAACAGAGAAGCCCACCCAAGATGCCGGCCAGTCCAACAACACAGTGTCCCAACGCATACGGCAAATTAGAAAACAGACAGTAGGGAGGAGAAGAACCACACGCAACCTAGCAACTCTCCAGAGAAAAAGCACACCACAAAGAAAGCCAGCCCCCAGATTGCAAAGACAATAACTTGGAAGAATTTCTGAGCCTTCCAGAAAGAGAATTTAAAATTGCCGTGATTAAAAAACTGACAGAAGTCATAAAGGAAAACAATGATAAGGGAAAATAATCAACGATCAGAAGAATGCAATTGAGTCCCTAGAGAGGGAAAAATGGTCAGAAGAAAGAAATTGAGTCCCTAAAGAGGGAAGTAAAAGAAATGCAGGAGATCAAAGAATTAATGGAAGAACTAAAGAATTCTGGAAAAGCAATGAAAGCAGAATAGATGAAATGGAAGAACGAATAAGTAATCTTGAAGACACAGAAATAAAAAGAACAAAACAGAAAAGGAAAGAGAAGTACGAAGGAAAAAGAACGAAGAAAGACTTCTGGGAATATCTGACTCCATGAGGAAAGGAAATATAAGAGTTATAGGAATACCAGAAGGAGAGGAGAGAGATGTAGGAACAGAGAAAATATTCAAAGAGATAATTGAAGAGAACTTCCCAAATGTGAAGAAGGAGCTGAAAATTGATATACAAGAAGCAAGAAGAACACCAAACTTCCACGACGAAAGGAAAAATACAGCAAGACACATAATAGTAAAGCTCCCAAGAATCCAGGACAAGGAAAAAATAATGAAGCTGGCAAGAGGGAAGAAACAGATAACATTCAAAGGAAAACCAATCAGGCTGACATCAGACTTCTCCGAAGAAACACTACGGGCAAGGAGAGAGTGGAGGGACATAGTCAACAGACTCCAAGAAAACAGATGCCAACCAAGAATACTCTATCCCGCAAAGCTCTCCTTCCTCTTTGAAGAAAGAATATGGACCTTCCCAGACAAACAGAAACTCCGGAATTTCATTGCAACTAAACCCCCACTCCAAAAAATACTACAAGGAGTCCTAAAGCCAGAACCTCAGAGGGACGAATAACAATGAAAGAAGGCAAAAAAAAAAAAAGTTATTAAAAGAATAAATAAATAAAATCAAAGGAAAGACAAACACAATGGCAAATACAGATGTTAACATATCAATATTAACTCTAAATGTAAATGGACTAAACTCTTCAATAAAAACACAGAGTGGCAGCCTGGATTAAGAAACAAAACCAACCTTTTGCTGTCTCCAGGAAACACATTTAGCTACAAAAGATAAAAATAGGCTCAAAGTTAAAGGATGGAAAACAATCCTACAAGCAAATGGACCAAAAAAGAAAGCAGGAACAGCTATACTTATATCAGATAAAACAGATTTCAAACTCAAAAGATAAAAAGAGACCCCAATGGTCACTACATTATGATCAAGGGGACAATACTTCAAGAAGAAATAACTCATTAACATATACTCACCAAACGAAGGAGCACCAAAATATATCAGACAACTGTTGTCCTCTCTGAAAACAGACATCAGAGAAAACACATACGTAGTGGGAGACTTCAACACACCACTATCAACAATGGATAGATCAACAAGACAAAAATAAGTAAAGAAACCAAGCTCTAAATAAGGACCTAGAGCAATTAGGCTTAACAGACATCTATAGAACACTAAACCCCAAAAAAACGGAGTACACATTTTTCTCAAGCGCACACGGATCATTCTCCAGGATCGATCACATACTGGGGCACAAGACAAACATCAACAGATACACAAGATTGAAATCATATCAACCATCTTTTCTGACCATGAAGGCATCAAACTAGAAATAAACCATAAAAAGAAGGCAAGGAACTTTCCTACCTCATGGAGATTAAAAACCACACTACTGGAAGACCATTGGACTAATGAGGAGATCAAAGAAGAAATTAAAAATTTTTTGAATTGAACGACAAGGAGGACACTATATCCTAAATGTATGGGATGCAGCAAAAGCAGTAATAAGAGGAAATATATAGCAATAGAAGCTCACATCAAGAAACAAGAAAGAACGCAAAGAAACAACCTATCTCGAAGCTCAAAGATCTAGAAAAAGAACAACAAAAAAACCCCAAACCAGTAGAAGAAAAGAAATAATAAAAACCAAAGCAGAAATAAATGAAATTGAAACTAAAAAACAATCCAAAAGATCAATGAAACCAAGAGCTGGTTTTTTGAAAAAATCAATAAATAGACAAACCCCTAGCCAGGCTCACAAAGGAAAAAGGGAGAAAGCACAAATAAACAGGATCATCAATGAAAGAGGAGAAATCACAACGGACACAGCAGAAATCAAAAGAATAATCAGTAACTACTATGAACAGTTATATGGAAACAAGTTTAACAATCTAGAGGAGATGGACAAATTCCTACAACTCTACAATCACCAAAGCTAGATAAAGAAGAATAGAACACCTAAACAGACCAATTACAATTAGCGAAATTGAAATGGTAATCAAAAACCTCCCCAAAAACAAAAGCCCAGGACCTGATGGATTTACAAATGAATTCTACCAAACATTCAGAGACGAATTAGTGCCTATCCTTCACAAACTTTCCAAAAAATTGAGAAGGAAGGGACAATACCAAACACGTTCTATGAAGCCAACATTACACTAATACCAAAACCGAACAAGGACAACACAAAAAGGAAAACTACAGGCCAATCTCCCTAATGAACACTGATGCAAAAATCCTCAATAAAATTTTAGCCATCAGAATCCAACAATGTATCCATAAGATAATTCACACGACCAAGTAGGATTCATTCCAGGGACACAAGGATGGTTTAACATCCGAAAATCAATCAACGTTATCCAACACATCAACAAAAAGAAATATAAACCATATGATAATATCAATAGATGCTGAGAAAGCTTTCGACAAAGTGCAACACCCATTCATGATAAAAGCCCTTGAAATTCTTGGGATACAAGGAACATACCTCAACATCATAAAGGCCATCTATGACAAGCCAACAGCCAGTATCATTCTCAATGGTGAAAAGCTGAAAGCAATTCCATTAAGATCTGGAACAAGACAAGGATGTCCACTCTCACCATTGCTTTTCAATATAATACTGGAAGTCCTAGCCAGGGCAATAAGACAAGAGAAAGACATCCAAGGAATCCAAATAGGAAAAGAAGAAGTCAAACTATCACTATTTGCAGACGATATGATATTATACATAGAGAACCCCAAAAACTCCACAGAAAAGCTAATTCAACTCATCAATCAGTTCAGTAAAGTGGCAGGATACAAAATCAACACGCAAAAGTCAGTAGCCTTCCTATACAAAACAATAAATCTGAAGAAGAAGAAATCAAAAAGACCATCCCTTTTGTTATTGAAACAAAAAAATCAAATATTTGGGATAAATCTAACAAAAGAGGTAAAGGACCTATACAAAGAAAACTATAAAACACTGTTAAAAGAAATAGAAGAAGACACAAAGAAATGGAGAGACATCCCCTGCTCATGGATGGAAGAATAAACATTATTAAAATGGCCATCCTACCAAAAGCAATATACAGATTCAATGCTATTCCAATCAAAATTTCAATGTCATTCTTCAAAGAAATAGAACAATTATTGATGAAATTCATATGGAATCACCAAAAACCCCGAATAGCCAAGCTCTCCTGAAAAAAAGAAGGGAATGGAGGCATCACACTCCCAGACTTCAAACTAACTACAAAGCCATAATCATCAAAACTGCATGGTATTGGAACAAGAACAGACATACAGACCAATGGAATCGAATAGAAAATCAGAAATAAACCCACAGATTTATGGTCAACTAATCTTTGACAAGGAGCAAAGAATATGCATTGGAGCAAAGAAAGTTTGTTCAATAATGGTGCTGGGAACTGGGTCGCTACATGCAAAAGAATGAAGCTTGACCACTACCTACACCATACAAAAATCAACTCAAAATGGATTAAAGAACTAGACATAAGACCTGAACCATAAAATATATAGAAGGAAATATAGGCGAAACACTACGTGATTTGCACATCAAAGACATCTTTACAGACACATCACCCAAAGTGATAGTGAAGGCAAAGATAAACAGCTGGGACTACATCAAATTAAAGAGCTTTTGCACAGCAAAAGAGACAATAACAAAAACAAAGAGAAACCCCACCAACTGGGAGAACATTTTTGCACCAACACTAATGATAAGGACTGATCACAAAAACTGCAAAGAGCTGATGAGACTCAACAACAACAAAGAAAATAATCAGTCAAAAAATGGGCAGAAGAGCTTAAAAGAAACTTCTCTGAAGAGGAAATGCAAATGGCCAACAGGCATATGAAAAAATGTTCAACATCACTTGTCATCAGGGAATGCAAATCAAAACTACCATGAGATACCATCTTACACCAGTGAGAATGGCACATATTAAAAAAACTAGCAACAACAAATGTTGGCGAGGGTGTGGAGAAAAAGGACTCTTCTGCACTGTTGGTGGGAGTGCAAACTGGTCCAACCACTGTGGAAAGCTGTATGGAGATTTCTGGACCTACTAAACATAGAGCTTCCATATGATCCAGCAATTCCACTCCTAGGTATTTACCCAAAGGACACAGAAACATCAATTCAAAGAACACCTGCACCCCTATGTTTATAGCAGCACTGTTTACATAGCTAAGCTTTGGAAACAACCCAAATGCCCAAGTAGATGACTGGATCAAGAAGATGTGGTACATATATACCATGGAATAACTCAGCATTCAAAAAAGATAACACATGCAATTTGCAGCAACATGGATGGCGCTGGAAGGGATCATGCTCAGCGAAATAAGCCAAAAAGAAAAAGAAAAATACCGGATGGTCTCACTCATAGCAGGAATCTAGAAAACTTAAATAAGGGACCAGGAAAATGAATAACTATAAGAAAGTGAAAATCAAAATCAACAAAAAGTATGAACCAGAGACACTTTTAGGGGGGCGGGGGTGGGAGGGGAGGGATGGGGTCAGAATGGGGGGGCTGCAATTGTATGGGGAATATAACAATAAAATTTATTAAAAAAAAAATAAAGAAAAAAAAAAAAAGAAAAATGATACATTTGGAGCTTATAGTACAACTTGTTATTGATGTAGGGTAATTGAATATTCAGGAATACTAAAATCAATGAAAAAGAAATAAAAAATAAAAACTTGATTGAAAAATAGACAAAAGATGAACTGAGAGTTCACTGAAAATGATATAAAATGATTCTTAAATATGCAAAAGATGTCCAACTTTACACATAGGTGAAATTAAAATTACTGTATATATTGCAAAAATGATTTCTCAGTAATAAGGTTGACAGAATTCCAAAAGGTTACTTCTTGCTTGTAGAGCTTTTGAGGAAATAGGCATTTTGATACATTGCTAGTGGAATGCAAAATATTTCAACTCTTGTGTTTCAACATCCACACAGGAAGATTCTAGATGAGTTCCATAGGTAAACTAGTTGCTTCCCAGAAATTTCAATATTCCTTGCACTGGATGTTCCTGTGGCTTCCTGGCAAATACCCATTCAACTCCATTGCTAATTCAACACACAGTATCTCCTCTCATCCAATGGTAGCTTCCAACCAGATTTCATCAACACCCCAAAGGGAGGTTTTCTGTTTCCCACCTTTGACCTGACTAAAGAACCTTTGCATTTTTTTCTCCTATCCCATCGTGTAGAACCATTTGTTATCCTGGGAAATCCATTGAACAGCTCTCAATTTTTATTCTTCCTTTAGTACTTTTTTTTTTGTTAGTTTTGTTTTTCAAAATTTTATTTATTATTTATTTATGCATATAAGAACTAGGGTGCAGGCCAGAGGTGTGTGGGGGAGGGGTAAGAAGATTTACTAGAGACAGGTGGGGAGGAGAACAGGCAGATCTACTGAAATACACTAATGAGTGGAACAGTGGGCAAGACAGGAGAGGTCTGCTGCACCCTGTGGGTTAACTCCCTGGCTCGGGATCCGACTTAAGCCATAGTGGTTGCTTAGACCTCCATAGCACTGAGACTTTAACCCCTTGGCCACCAGGAAGGCCCTCCTTTAGTACTTTGTTTCCATTTCAGAGATATCAGTTATACCCTGTAATTTATATTCCTATATTCTTTCCAGTTTTCTTTACTCCTTAGTAGCCAATTACCTGTCACTGTAATCATCTATTACTACTTAATAATTTTACATTAAATTTTTGTGTTGAAATTGTGTAGTTTCTGTCTCCTTATATGGCTTTGATTGACACAATTCTTATGAGAACAATTGGGGAATATGGAGCAAACCTACATATTTCCCTTTGACTGCAATACTTCTTGCATGAATGCACTAAACAACATGTGAATGAAGTTCTTACAGCACTATTTTTAATGCAAACAAAACACATTGTAGTATTCTTTGTGTATGTCTGAGTTTAAAAAAACTAATGTCAGTACCAAGTAAATAAATGTAAATAAATGCCTGGGTAGAAATTATGATGTGTCAGAACTTACAGGTAATTCTTATGTCACCAGCATTGGGAAATTAAGTAAAGTGAGTGACAAGATCATTTGCATCTCTTTTCTTAACTCTGCTGACAGACTTGGTATCTTCATATAGAAACCTATGAGAAACCTTTTCTCAGAAAGAGAAAATTTAAGGGTTTTTATTCTATCTCTGTCTCATTCTCTTTGTGAGTATAGAAGAAGGGTAGGCCACAATAATAGCATTCTTGGAGAAAGTTTGTTTTGCTGGCAGAGTTTGGGGTAAGATTAAAGATTTCTTAGCTTAATGAGGGTTTCTAGTCTGCAAGAAAGCATTGGATTCCCATCTTAGATAGACTGGCTACCCAAAAGTCCTTTGAAGGTTACACATTATTGGTTCTAGGAAACCTTGGGGGGGGGGTTGTATTAATGCACTAAATTACTCTAACTCTGTGATAATGAATTTCCTGATAACTTATGCCTGAAGGGGCCTGCAACTCAACACTTCTCCCACATCTTCAATTTATGGATTTCGAGTTTGTCAAACTACTTGGTAGTTCATTACATAATGTTAACTCTGTAATTTCAGTATTTACACAGTAACTTTGGCAGTGTGATCTAAAATTATAAAAAAAGGAATTACAAAAATGTTGAGGAAAAGGCACAATGTGGACAATTAGAAATGTTCACTCTCGCTGATGGAAAATAAGCATGTGCATATAAAATGTGGATAAAAGGAAATGAAAAAAAAGAAAGTTTTTAGGGAAGTCAGTGAGCATTTTAAAGTTTGCTTTATTTCTGTGTCACAAAGAACATTCTTGAAACACTCCTATGAAGATGGAAACCAAAATAGGACAAAGATATATAACATATTAATGAAAGTTCTTACAAAAATAACTAGTATGTCACAAGGTAAAAGGTTTTCTTAATTATTTCATAAGCACTAGTCAATGAGCTTTTCTGAAATTTATGTGAAAGGAAAAAAGGCTGAAAATAACCAAGACAATTTTGAAAAAGATTAAGAGGGCTTGACTCATCAGGTATCAAATTTGTAGTAATCAAGACACTGGAATATAGTCTCAACTGGCAAATGAGTAGTGAAACTGAATAATGAATACTGAAATCGACCCACAAAATAAAAATAATAGATATATAAAAGAAGTTTAATAGTAGGTAAGAGGGAAGAATGGAATAAAACAAATTACCTGAGGCAACTGGTCATCTACATGGGAAATATAAAGTTTTAAAGGGTTTCCTACTGAACAGCACCAAAAAAATTCAAGTAGATTGAAGGTATAGAAATAAAAAAAATCTCAGAAGTAAACATAAGAACAAATTGTTATGGCCTTGGGTTAGGAAGAGATATCTTAAATAATATACAAAACCCACAAATGAAAAATGGTGAGATTAACAAGATCAATTAGAGTACAGTTAAAATTTATTTGCCTCGGGTGAGATTATTGGAAAGTGAAAAGACAAAAACCATATTCTCAGAAAAGATTTGCGAGTAACTTACCAAATATTAGTACCTAGAGTAGGGAAAGATTTTAATATGAGAAAGATTAACAACTAATCAAAAATATCTAAAAGTTCTGAAGATGTAATTCATGGCTAAGACGGTAAAGGTAAAAAGGGAAGGGCACAATAAAATCACAGTGAAAGACCATTTTACATGTCGTTTTTGTGAGAAAATTTTAAAAATCATTAAATATTGTCTCAGATACAGAGAACTCCTAAAGGGGATAGGCAACTTCTGCAGGTCCTGCAGGTTTAAATGTGCTTAGGAGTCAAAATCTTCATGGGTATCCATCGAGACTTGTCCCGCCTGGATGTCAAGTTCCCCAGTTTTTCTGGCCAGGGCTTAGCATAGCAGACTCACCCTCAGCATAGCATTAGAATGATTTTGAAAGTCTGTATCTCTAAATCCTAAGTCCTCAGTTTTGTCTTTAACTTTTTTCAGTTTTCCATGGTAAGAGATAAGGGACTCTTTTGTCCCTCTAGCCTTCATAGTTTTCAGTTAGTCCTTGGCTTTTAATATCTGCCCTTAGAACATCAATGTATCTTAGGGATAATGAGTCAACTTCACAGTCCCCCCCCTTTTTTTGCATTTGTTCCCCTTAATTCTCAAATGCTATAATACTGACCCTGTTGATCCCCTATACTTGATGATTTTCTCAAGTGACAAATGATGAAATTTTAAGCACTTGGTCCACTCTCTTGTGCTGTGGACTTTGGGTGCTGAACATACAATCTGATTACTATTGCCAGCTAGACAATGAGCCATCCAGTCTTAAAAATCCCATTTTTCTTTCTGCTTTCTTGGACTATGCTTCATATTTTCATAGCACTGTGTCAGTTGGTTCCTTTCAGCTACAAATCAAGTTAGGATTATGAGAACATTCCCGGAGGGGAGCATCAGTGAATGATAGACATGAAATCATCAGGATTAGGCAGGGAAAAGGCTTTATCCTGTGAAGCTTACCTGACAATCAGGACCAGCCCAGTGACGACTGCCAGAGAAAGGATTACCCACGAGAGGAGTCTGGTTTTGGGTGGGAAAGGTCAGGCCCTAGAGACTTTGCTCAGTCATTTTCTTGACACTGCCTAGGAAGAGTGTGGTCTCATTTCAAAAGGTGAGATTTGGAGCCTGAAGATTCCACCAGGTAGAAGCCTTTAACTGCATTCCTTGTAGCTGAATGGCAAGTTCTGTACTGAATGGAAATATGGGTTGTAAACAGCTCAAAGCTGTTGCAATACTAAAAGGAAATGAATGGGTTTTTGTTCATCACAAGAAATATATTAGGGTAACTATCTTAGATTTTCAATGATATTTGACCTTCAAAAATAATTCTTATGGTTCACAATCTAATACTAGAATGTTTACGGTAGAATTATATATAATAGCCCCCAAAGGGAACTGATTTAAATATCCATCAACAGTGGAATGGCTATGCAATCTACAGAATATTCAATAATTCACACACATTGCACGGAGGAATGTTGTATGTTGTATGTAACGTACAACATAGATTAATCACATGATGACAATGTTGAGGAAAAAGTCAAATACAAAAGCGTGCACACTATGTGACATGACTCAATCTGAACGAAGTTTAAAAACATGCAAACTAACCAAATTTGTAGTTAACTTAAGAATGTATTGAGAGAAAAGTTAGGTGCTGACATTTTTTCATATCTTGTGGTGACTACAAGTCAAAAGGCTGAACCGGTAAGATGTGTACTTTCCTGTATGGAAATTATACTCCATATAAAAGTATCATTTATATATAATTCTACCATAAATATTCTAGTATTAGATTGTGGACCATAAAAATTGGAGTTTTGAAGTACAAATATAGCAAAAGAATAGAAACTATCACATTGTGGATAAATATATAGTCAGCTTATGGATCTTAAACAAAATGAGCATAAATCTAAGTTATAAAGTAATATGTTTATTACCATTACTATTACTATAGTGTTATTACCTAGTACTATCACCACAGTATTTATTACTATGTACTATTAACAATTAATATTAAGTTTTAAATACTATTATTATTAAGTAAAAGCATTTATAGTCCCTTCTGTAAAACTTCAAAATATCTTCAAGTCATATATACAGTTCTTGAATAGAAAAAGGGTAAGTTTCAAAAGCTGGAAATATAATTTGGTTTTCTGCCTCCTCTCCAAAGATTTGGTCACTTACCACATGTGAGGAGAGTATTCCCACATGTTAGGTGTAGCTGGAGTCAGGTTTGTGATTATGTATTGAAAATTCCCTTAGTAAAATTGTCCCTTACAGCCATAGTGCTTAGTATATCTTACCTTGTTTGATGTACATTTTGCAACACATTTTATTAGGTGGTAAGTTAGAAGAGCTCTTGAATATAGTGGGTTTTTCTACACAGAAATGAACATGTATTGATTTTCATTAGCTTGCAGGTATTTCAACATATTATTTAGTCCACAGTCTAGGAGATATCTTTATCTTATTGATTTGACTCTTTTTTGGTCCTTACAGTGTGTCTGCAGTTGAATTTTTTTAGGTTTTGAAGTGCTCTGTTGTGTCCTTGCTTTTACTAGCATGATCTGAAACAGGTAAAAGCTCCAAAAAGAGGAGAGCTACTGGTTGATTTTCTTTCTTCGTGAAAAATAAAAATAAGGTGAGCTTTTAGCCATTAAAAACGATACTGTACAAGTACTATAACAAGGAAGGAAAAAACTCAAATAACCAGATTATCCACATTACAGATAGAATCTGATATTCATTTAAGAGATCTTTAGAGAGCTTTAGATTTTTCTCTCAATCATATATTGAGGATAATACTTTGAGTTCTAACAGATGATTGCTCCCCACTCCCCCAATACCTGCTACCTACATACTTATGATTACATAAGGACCTTGCTCAGTGTCTAGGCATCACATAATTAGAGAACAAATACATCAAATATATGTGAGGTCTAAAATTCACAATTCCAATGTAAGTTAGAGAAATATTTCAAAGAAGCTACAATTAGGCAAAAAGTTTTTTCAATTAACCCTTTGTTGATATGATAAAAAGTCCTTCATGCTGAGGAGGAGAGATATGTTTAGAAAGAAGAGTTGCATGGTTTGGGAACTCCATGCTGGCCACTTCACTCCAGCCTGAGCCACAACTTGTTAGTTAGTGTGAGAATTTGGAGATAACTGAGACTGGTAAGGCTTAGGAAAAGTGAACCTTACAGAAGAGTTCTTCAAGCCATGATGGTGAATCTGAGGACAGAAATACCAATGTGGTATGTCTAGGTATGAGGCAATACTGGAGACGGTTCACAGGTTTCCCAGAGTGGGTGGGAGGCATCAGAAGATGCCTGCAGTTCCTTGAGTTCATGTGACAATAGGCTGGACAGACAGTGCTTTTGAGACTACAGAGAATGATGGTCAGGAAACGTCAACAGAGGCAGTTTGATCAGTCCCCCCCAGGGATTAAAGTGATGATATATCTAACCCCCAGCCTACTGTAGGACTTGTTTAAATGTCGAATGAAAAAAAAAAAGTATCTGACGTATCTGAGAAACCAGCTCAAATCACGACAGAAATGTGTGAGCAAATTTCCCTTGTTGGGAAATGTAATTACAAACAAAATCTTTTCCCAATCCAGAAAACCTCTGTACAAAAGTAGTAAAGAAAACAGTTTTATTTTGAATAAGCATTAAAATAGACTATGATACACACCACAGGCAGGTAAAATACATTACACATATGTTCTCAAGATAAATGATTACTAATCACTCATAGTCCATCCTAAATTTCCCTAGTAATTTGAGTTACTGTATGTGAAAGTTTATTGACTATACCTACAGGAAAATTAGTGCTTTTTATATCTTTATGACAAACAGTAGTTTTGCAACTTAGAGCCAGGGATCTGTGGAAGCCAGGCCTCTACCTTCTGGCAGAGATGAGGTATAAGTGACTTTGCCACTTGATGTTTGCATTTCAAAGGTATGGCACCTAGGTTCTTTTTTTTTTTTTAAAAAGATTTATTTAGTTATTTATACAAGCACTGGGTACAGTCAGAAGCACGGGAGGGTGAGAGAATTCACCGGAGCCACAGCGGGGAATAGAACAGGCAGACTGACGAAATACACTGCTGAGGGGAGCAGCGGGCGTGGCAGGAGAGGTCTGTGCACCATGTGGGACCCTCGCTGGTGACTGGGGTTCGAACCAGTGCTGCAGAGGCTGAGGGCAGCTTTGCAGCCCAGCGCTCAACCGCTGTGCCACCAGGGGAGGCCCAAGGTTCTTAAGAAATACATCCATGGGTTGAAAAACTGGCAAGTTTTCTTTTTTTAATTTATGTACATTTATATTAAAAGTTTACAAAATTAAATGCTATAAGGGAGGGGAGTGCCTCTGCTTACTTTTAATAAGGCTTTTTGCTTATTTTTAGATTTTATATTTCCTTATATACTCACTGCTGATCCAGTAGTAGATTGAACCCCCCTGAGCATCAAGGTCAAGGTGAAGGCGGGCAAAGGAAGAAAAATCACTCATACAATCATGTTTTCTTGATAAATTAAGTAATACCAAATTAGACTGCTGTTCATCCCAGCACTTCCCATCTGCTCCTTAGTCAAGTAATCAGCCACATCTGTGTAACTGTATACAGTGGACCAACTTTGGAGGACTCAACTTTATTTTAATCCTAATGTCCATCTCAAGCTGCCGTTTTCTGTCTTCTAGGTAAAGTCTATTTCTTTTTTTTTCTTTTTTAAAGATTTATTTATTCATTCATTCATTCATTCAAGCACTGGGTACAGTCAGAAGCGCGGGAGGGTGAGAGAATTCACCAGAGCCAGAGCCGGGAGCAAAGCAGGCAGAAGGACCAAAGTACACTGCTGAGGGGAGCAGCGGGCAGCAGGAGAGGTCTGCGCCATGCCCAGTGGCCAGGGAGCAGCCGAGGATCGAACCGGCACTGCAGAGGCTGCGGGCAGCTTCCCAGCGCTCAACCGCTGCGCCAGCAGGGAGGCCCGTAAAGTCTATTTCTGAGTTCTCAATTCTATTCCATTGGTATTATGTCTGTCTTTGTTACAGCAGCATAACTGTTCTGAAAACAATTCTTTTATAGTATAGTTTGAAGTTTGGAAGTGTGGTAACACCATTGTATCTCTCTTTTTGTCCAGATTTTTTTGTCTATGCATCTCCACTCAGTCAAAGGTGTACCTCCAATCCTCTCAACACTCCCCTCCCATGGACTGCCAGCCAAACATAGGTGCACAGCTCTGAGGTTTGCATGACAGACTCCCACCCTAACCACATTTCTAGGCATCTCTCTCTATCTACCTTTTGTTGTGTATAGTTGAATTTCCTCATTATCACTCCCTGCATGGTTAACATTGGTCTCTGATATTCAAGAGATACTCTAGTTTTATGGGTCCCTCTGGTTCTAGTGCCCCTCTGTATTTTCACATTACTCTTAAGGAGTGAATCAGGGAATATCCCCTAATACCATCTTCTCTGTCTCTTCCAACATTATTGTAATTTGCCTTGTGGCTCAGCGATCCCAGTAGAAAAGAGAGGTTAAGATCTTTGAAAATTAAATAGTTTATCATTTTTTTGATATTCCTCATTAGCCATGTATTTTTTTTAAAAAGATTTATTTATGCATTCAAGAACTGGAGTACAGGCCAGATGTGTGGGGGGAGGGAGGATTCACCAGAGACAGAGCAGGGAACAGAACAGGGAGATTGACTGAAATACACTGCTGAGGGGAGCAGCAGGCGAGTCAAGGGAGGTCTGCTGTGCCATGCAGGTTGCTCTCTGGCTGGGGATCGAACTCATGCTGCAGTGGCTGCAGATAGCTTCATAGGCTGCATCTTAACCCTTTGCGCTCCTATGGAGGCCCTATCCATGTATTCTTCTTTTTATTTTTAAATTTATTTGTTTATTTATACAAGTACTGGGCACAGTCAGAAGCGCAGGAGGGTGAGATAATTCACCAGAGTGGGGAGCAGAACAGGCAGAAGGACTGAAGTACACTGCTGAGGGGAGTGGAGCAGTGGGCACAGTAGGAGAGGTCTGCGGGGCATGTGGGGATGGAACCGGCGCTGCAGAGGCTGTAGGCAGCTTCACAGCCCAACGCTCACCCGCTGCACCACCGGGGAGGCCCTAGCCATGTATTCTTAATTCATTTAATTAGTCTTTTTGAGTGAAGATATGTCGGTTAAATTTGCATAAACAGACAATCCCTTTTGTAATATATGTAAAATACCATTATTAGAGATGATCATTGAAAAGACTAACTTCAGTTGAATCATCAGCTGGATCCTGGCAGTGTAAATGCCACTCACCATTGCTTTCACCTCAGCTGTTTCAAGGCCATATCCTTGAGAGAGTAATGTGTTGTTGAGACCATCTGGATAGTGTATGTGATGTAACTCTGTTACACATTCTATATAAACATTTAAAATTCTAGCAGAAGGGGTGGAGATCTGCTGGACTTGAGGCTACCCCGAACAGATCTGGTGAATTCCCTTATTTATTGAAATTATTGCCTGACAATCTGGAGTGGCCTGTGTCTTTCTTTGGTTACTCCTTGTCCTCTGTGCATGGGGATAATTTCAGGGGTCATACCAAGGTTATAAACCTACAGTCATTCTCAAATTTTAAAATCCCTATGTCATCTTGAATAGAATTGTAATTAAGAGATTTATGATTTGGAACACTAATGGTCATGAATAAATACATGTCCCCTGAAACTATTTGCTCAATTTGTACTTAGTCTGTCTTTTAACTTGCTTCAATTATACATATTCAGGTTTAATGCTACATTTATTTGTATTTTTTTGGGGGGGGTTAAAATAAAATTATACAGTCATGTATGAGTTTTGATTTCATTATAGTTGCCCTTCAATATCCTTTTTTCTGAATGGGTAGCTGATGAGAGGAAGCTTATTACTAAAGAAAATAGCAAAATATTTTCTAGACCAACAGAAAGGTCTATTGACTCAAAATTGGAAGTGGAAATAATGTGTATATATATATATATATATATATATATATTTGAAAAACAGTTAAACTAGGGCTAGATTTAGACAGTAAGGTGGTGAAATAAAAACAATACAAATACAAACAAAAGAAATACAAATGACCAAATTAGCACTTGAAAGAAACCCTTCTTTAACATCACTGGTAATTAAAGAAATGCTGAGTCAACTAATAATCAGATAGTGTTTGATAATTAAATTAACAATAAAAATTTAGAGAGCAATATCTGTTAATTAAGAGGTGAAAAATATGATCTTAGTAGTAGTTACACATGCATGATTTTTCTGGAAAACAATTTTGTTATATTTAAAAGGAGAAGTGGCATTTATACTTATTGAACTAAAGAGTCCCTTTCAAGCAACAAGCTTAATTTGTAATTGAGAAATTTGGGGGAAAAAATACTTGTATTAGAAAATACTCATCACAGTGTTTATTTTTATTTATTTATTTATTTTAGTATTTTCAAACTGTTTAGTAATAGGACAAACACTTGCACTAATGCGGTACATAAATAATTTTAGAATATTAGGGCAACATATGTCATTTATTTTTCCATCAACATTTTTTGAATGCTTTTGCTCCAAATAGTGAATAAAGCCTTAAATGCATGCTTTAAAAGGCTAATTAAGGAAAAACTCTTTTATGTCTAGAAGTTCACCAGAGTTCTGAACTCATTTTTCTGCTTCCTGGTCTGTGTTTTCCATCTCTGTACCTTGGTTTTTCCACCTGATAAAATGGATAAGGGAACCTACTTCAGTAGGTACTTATGAAGCCTAAATGTATTAGTAAATTTAAAATATTCAGATAAGTTTCTGAAACAGATTAGTTGCTTTATAGATGCTACTAGTATTCATTATTATTATGGCAAGTGAAAAACATTTGACAATGTGAGCTGGATTTTTGTGCAACATCTTGACCCAAAGTCAAAGTATTAAATTTAATATTTGAAAGAAGGAAAACTGTAAGAATAGACTAAATCATTTACTGAGTAAATACTGATGACTAGAACTGTATTGGTGTAATATTTTAATTCATAGGCTTCTGAAAAATAGATTTTCTCCATTGCAAATTAGCTGAATTTAATTGTACCTGGAGATCCAACTCCATTAATACAAATATAACCTTAGTTAATTAACTAATTGCACAGTTTGTTTTTATCATAAATACTTTTGATGTTTTGACAGTTATCTGCAGTTTTCCTCCTTTCCTTTTATCCCCAGGGCTGCCCTAAGATTGAAGGGAGGTTATAATGCATCAATGCATCAGAAGATACATAATCCTGGCTCTTCATTTTTGTTATTAGCTGCTGAATTCTTTATCCTACTAACTTCTGTTTATCACATATTACCCCTCCAGAAGATGTGCTTGGAAAACACATTCCCTTTTGTCTCCAGTGGTTATTTTATTTCTTTTGTTCCTTTTCTTGTCTCAGCAGGCTTTCAGACACCTCTTCCTTCTTAATCTCTCTCTGACAGGTCTAGTGCCCTCTTGGATTCGAGGGAAATTTTGAATATTTCGCCATGTTATTTGGGGCAGTAGAGGGCTCTTGGGATCTATCTCAGATCTCTTAATGTGCATGGGCTGTGCCCTTCCAACTTTAGTGCAGTCATTAGAGGGGTTGGTGGTGATTTCTATAGGGAATTTTCAGCCTGCTTAGTTTCCCTCAGGATTTCTGTTTAGATCTCTTCTGCCATCATGAATCAAATTGTGGGGTTCTATGGCAGGGGAAGAAACAGAAGCTTTGTTTTAAGTGCTGGAACTTTATTTCTTAGAACTGAATGATTCTATTTATGATAAGGATTTCTTATATCTGAAAATAATCAGCACCTTGCTTGTTGAAAAACTGTCTAAAGAAATGCACTAATTTTACTATTCCTTTTATTGATTATTTTTTCCTAGGACTTTATTTACACAGTCTACTAAGTTATTTAGTTGAATGACTCCCTTAGAAATGCTCCTTATTATATGTTTTTGCTGCACCTTGGGCAGGAAAGCATTTCCTGTAATTCAGTTCTGAGAGCAACCTGAGGACAGAGATTCTACTTCACAAAAGACATTTTAGAGGTTATGAATAAGAGTACCATTACTTGTAACCATTTTGTCTGGGTACTCACATGCACATGTGCAAAACAGTGAAACAGACAGAGGTGTGGGTATGGATGTATATTCAACACCAGTTTAAATGTCTGAAACTTCACTTTATTAAGAGGCAAAGTTTGTACAAAAAATGTGTTTTTCTTTGCATGAGTCAAGTAAAGTTTATGACTATAAATATTTAGTTTTCTGTTGAAGATTGTCTTACCTTTATTTGGGTTTGAGTTTTATTTGTACCATGACAACATTTGCAGTTTAGTGTTTGTTTGGGTCCTAGTCTCCCAGGGACAGATGAGGAAAATGACCTCAGTGTGAGATGGGTCCAAAGCACACTATATGGAAGAATGGACTGTGTTGCCTCAGGGAAATGCATTTTCTTTTTCAAACTTTGCAATTCTTTCTAGGGAAGTATTGTGTTTTGTTTCTACTGGCTTGATGAAAAAATTTCTACCTTCATTTGCTTCATTTTAATGATGTTCAAATAGAAGATTCACATTTATGATAAGTTTTAGGTTAATCGCAATTTGGATAAAGATGAAAACAATCTATGTAGAGCTAATAACATGGTTGACTTTTCTAGAATTCATAAATAAACTTTTTGAAATTTAAATTCTGGTTATTTGCTTAAGGAACCCTCATAATTACATCGGTTTTAATTATTTCAGTGTTAGGGGCTTGTCCATAAAGCTTAGAGTGATAGGCTAACATATGTAATGCCATTTTCAAGCTATAAAAGTAAAATAAAATGTTATATCTCTTTGTAAGTTTTATGAATGTCTTGTATAATCACCCAGGAACTTACTCATGTTCTGCTTTTTCTGTTTATGATTATAGAAATATTTTTGCTACTGTTAACATATTTTTATTTAGCAATTCTTTTTTTTTAAATAAAATAATAGCCTGATACTGACTTTCAAGCATGTCTCTATTTAAAGCAGAGTTTGCAAATTGGTTGATTAAAATTTTGTGCTAAAATTGATAAATTTCTTAAACCCAAATTTCTGACTGTTTTGGGAAATTTCTCCTATCCAGTAACTTAGGCCCAGATTATACTACTAGAGCACTGTTCAAGAACTCAGAAAATAATGCTATATGTAGGACAACTTATGTCTTCACCACTTCCTGTTACTTCCCTATGACCTGCTTGACTCAAAGAGGATGATATCTGCAGGACTTTTTAGATAAGAATCAACACATTTGAGTAGCATTGTCTCTTTCATAACTTCAGAATCATCATGAAGAAACTATCTTCCCTAACAGAACTAAAGGAAAGGAACTGAATCAACTTGGGTTTTCAAACTTCTTCTTCAAGAAGGCACTGAGCATGTATGAGAAGCTGAAATGTTCTATAGAAAGTTGATAGTTCCAACTAGTTACATAATAAAAATTAACTCATGTTAAGAAACCACAGTGAAACTCTGAATCTCACAATAGCCCAGATGTTTTTCCTATGTTCATTTTATAAATATGACTAAGAGAAATGAAAAGGCCAAAGCTATAAATGAGGTAGGCGGTACAGCTTATTCTTAATCCTAGTGCAGTCTCATTGCAAAGACAAGATGCTGGTGTTATGTAGGTAAACAAAGATGTTATTTAATGACCTTTTATATTCTGCCTCTATAGAGAAGAATATGAACAGTATGAATTTGAATGTAAATTGTGTGTGTGTGTATGAGTGTGTGTGTCTGAATCAGTTATCTTCATTTGTCTGAGAAGAGCTATGGTTTTTAATAGATTCTCAAAAGGGAGCAGTGACCCACAGAATGGCTAAGAAATATGAATAATTGCATAGTGGAGATATTTCTCAGTAGTTAAAGATTTACTCAATTGGCACCAGGCACACAATATCTGTTTCTGATGTAATCTACTTAACTCACAAAAACAAATCCTTTCAAGTCATTTTTTTCTCCTCTTGAGTATGTTTTGATCGCTTTCAATATTTAATGACCTCATTTTTAAAATAGTAAAAATAAACATAAATTTCTTTGGATTATTGACATTAAAAGAATTTCTATTATGTGAGGGAAGTTCCATTGATTAGTGATAAAACATTTGAGTAAGAATTCTATAAATTCACTTCCATTAAAATAGTTACTCTTTTCTGTTTTTCTCTTACCTTCTCTTTTCTTGACCTTTTAGCCATTCAGTTCAGAGCAATTAGAAAGGACTCGGTGGGGTGGAGGTGAATATTTATGTAAGGAGGCTATCCATCTAGGGAGGTATGACTCAGTACAAGGCATGAAAAAATGTTCAGAAAAGAGAAAAGTCTGTATTGGAGAGTAGCCAGTGATGATGTCACTCGAGTTGGATGTCAGGGTGCTAGGGTATGAGCGAGGTGAATGAGATATCCTTGTGAGAAGTGACCTGTCCCCGGATGTTGTTCAAGCTAAGTAGGTCATTCTTGTGAGGGTGGCTTACCCTAGAGTATTAGCATCATAATTAGGTGAGAAAGACTTCTCTGTATGAGGGACAGTCCCATCTATGTTATATGACCAGTGGCATTGCCTTCAACCAATGAAGGCATGTATAGGAATAGTGCCTGACTTACTGTATTAAAACCTGAAAAAGGTGAGAAGGATCCACGGAGTCGAGAAGTTGAATCAGAGTATCAGAGTCTGAAAGAAGCTGAGTATTACATCCTTGTGAAAGGGTTAGCCCTGTGAGAGGTGTTGGAGCCATCAGTTATGTGGGAGATAGACTACATAAAAGGGGGGTGGGGAAACCAGTAAATATATAGCATAGTGGAAGCAAGCTTCTCATTGTTGGGAAAAAGAGTTACAAATATGGAAAGAGAGAAAACTAGGATAAATTCTGTGGTATTGGATTGGAATGGGAGGTATCAGTGTTTATATATCTATTGATATAGAGATACATAGAGATGTGAGTGGTTGTGTGTGTGTATGAGCATACACTACCAGGCGTGGGCACTGAGAGGATCTGAAAACAAACCTCAATGACAGTGAGTACACTGAATCTCCAGACTTTATCTTCTAAAGACTATTCTCCACCAGCAAGAGTCAAGGCTCTTTGATGAGTAGCTAATTCCAGGTCAGAGCGAAGAAAGTACAAGAGGAGCCCAGGATATACGGTAGTCAAAGAAAGAAGGAATTTCTCAAAAGATATCCTGAGAACATACTATTCAAATTTAAGTGGTTCTTGCTGGTAAAATCCAGAACAACTTAATAATTATGATAATAATAAGTCATACCCCTTCAATAAAATAGGGTTTAATTGGTTGATAAGGATACAAGTGAATGATAACAACTGATGAGACATGTTTATGGTCTCACAGTATCTTGTCACTGAATATTAATTACAAAGGCATAACTTTTAAGTGGAGAAAACTGGCCGTAATTAATTTATCATAATCAGTAATGGGACAAATCAAAAACATGCACCACCTCATAGGATACAAGAAGAAAAACATGGCATCACCTCTGTGATATTTCTGCTGACTCTGCATAATCTGGGTCTAGCATACTACAGAACAATTTACATGATGGGAGCCCATTTTTTAAAAAATATTTATTTATGCATATAAGAACTGATGTATAGACCAGAGGTGTGGGGGGTGAGAGGATTCACCAGAGACAGAGTGGAGAGCAGAACAGACAGATCTACTGATGTAATGCTCAGAGGAGCAGCACGTGAGACAGGAGAGGTCTGCTGCGGAATGTGGGCTGCTCCCTGGACAGGGATGGAAGTCATGTCACAGTGGCTGGCGATAGGTTGATAGTGCTGTCTCTTTAACCCCTGTGCCACCAGCGAGGCCCTATGAGCCCATTTTTATTCAGAATATAGTTATGTAAATTAGTAAATGTGCATAAAAATTAAGAAAAATCATACCCCAAAATTTAATAGTGGTTGTCTCTGGGCATCGGGGTAATGATTGTTTTTTTAAATTATTTTATTTATCTTTATTTTTAAAAATTAAACAATAGAATTTATTATACAATTAGAATATAATAAATCTCCATTCACATACATGTGTCAGATGCTCAATATCATTATTCCATTGGTTTTAAAGTAATGTGATTTTCTCAATTTACATTTTTCCTTATAGTAAACAAATCCCAATCTTATATTATGCCTCCTTTTCACAATATTTTCTTACTCAACTTATAAAGCATGAAACTTTTCTTCAGAAAAGCATATAACTTGTCTTAAGGCATTTCCATAAGCTGATTTAATCATGCCAAACCTGTCAGAAACACTTAAGGATTTGCATTTATTTATTGAAGCCACATGGTGTTCAAGAAAAGTGAAGTCAAAATAGAATGAAATAAACTAAATGCTCAAGATAGACAAGCATGCCAATATGCCAACATAGAACAGTTTCTGTGGTGACAGGGGAATGCAAGGAAATTAAATGAATTCACAATGGAGTAAAAAAGTCAAGCAGAGATTCCTATAAGACATGTTCTATGGAAAAGAAAACACTGTCAAAGAAAAACTTCACTAAATTACAAAATTTTAAACTTCCTTATCCTTTGAAATTTAGCTTCAATATTCCTCATTTTTATGGTCTTTCTCATCCTAGTTTATTGGTTATTTGTATTTCTCTCTGTTACCAAATTAAATTATCATTGTGGTTCTCTCCCTCTTGACTCTGAATTTTTGGAGAGAGACTGGGATCAAGACTCATTCTATTTGTAACACCAGAACGGAGTCTCTGCTTTAGAGCAACCATTGCATGGGCATGTCTGAATGAAACTAAATGAATAAGAAAACAACCTAAAAAGCCTTTTAGCTGAAGAATCAACAGAGCACATATCAACAATACTTTTATTAAATTAACAGATATGCTAAATGATGTGGGCTTACAATTCTAAAAATTTCTGAGAAGGCAACATTACTTTAAATTTATTTCTGTACACAAACATACACATATTACTTTTTGATAAGTTGCTTTGGGGATACTAAAATTGAGCTTTATATAGTTTTATAGCAACAAACACCCATAAACATATTTGGTGAAAAATTTTAATACCACATCATCATATTTAAGGAATGGAATCTGCATTCCATTAACAATTATATTAAGAATTTGAGCAAAAACAGAATAGCCTTTTGGAATGATTGCTTAAATTCATCTTATCTTCCCTGTTAGCCCCATAATGTTTTAAGGTATCATTTGATTTTTAGGAATCCATGGTAGAGTTCTGAAGCTTCAATGCACAAGGGAAAATGGTCATCTTGCAGGGAAGAAACAGTAAAAAGAAACACAGAGGTTAAGATAATTTCAGAGCCAACGTGTGAAATTGTGGATTGCAATTTCCTTTCTTCCTTCTTCCAGTCATTCCTTTCCTCACTCCCTGCTTCTCACATTCATGAGTAAGTAGATGTCAACTTAGACATCATTGGACAACATGTTCTTTAAGATATTTTCCATCTTTAATATTCTGATAGTGGTTTTATAAGGCTTGTTAATATCACATGAATGTTTTGGAACGATATTCACATAGTTTAAGGGGTTGATTCCTATAATGAGGGCATGGTAATATTGACACTGGTATAAAAAAATTCTGAGTCAGAAAACTGTTCAAAAGCAAACTTAACTCGTGTATAGTACATATTTGTAAAAGTATGATTGGCTGAGCAGGGACGTATCTGGGACATTTGTTATTTTGTGTGTGCTTGATTGGTTCTACCAGGAGTTCTGATTGAAATGGTTGGGGAACAGCTCCTTTACCTTTTATGTGAGCAAGACCTTCATTTCTAAAATGGATTAAACCAATATGTTGAGTGGTCCATTTATTCTTTTCACATTACATTTGAATTTCATTACTGGAGAAGTCAAAAGGCCATTTTCATTTTGGACTCTGAAAAGGTCATTCGTTACTCACATTTTTATTTCCCAGTTCTAAATTTTGATGATGAAGAAGAAAAAGAGAATGCTTGTAGTTTTTGATTAGTCTCACCATGAATTCATTATTTTCCGAATATGCCTGCTGGGCTCTAGACTCTAATTGTATCTGTCAACATGGTAAACAACATTTTGGATTTAGTAAGACTACTGTGGAGTGTTTGATATTTGCCAGGTCAGAAGAGAAAGATTCAAGTCTTTGGAAACCTTTCTAAGCTGAAAATATTCGACGTCCCATGAAGGACCGCTGGTGGAGCATAATAAATAACTTCTCACTATAAAAAAAGTGAAAAAGATTAGGTGTAATTTCACTGACTTATCATTTTTATGGATTAACCTTGGCCACAGATCTAAAAGATGATTAAAAATGAAAATAATGATAGTTATAGTTATAATAATGATCCTAGTATTTCTGAAGTTTCATCTAAGGTTATCATATTGATAATTTTGTTAACATGCAATGGAGTCTATATTTTATTCCAAGAGAACAAGCTAAATTAATTTTTCTTTTACCTTGTAAATAGCCTTTATTTGTTTAAATCCTATTTTCATAATACCGATGCTAGTGCTACTGCATAAAAGTGCTTGATAAATCTTCTGATTATTAACATTTAGAGTAATTTTTGCTAAAAAAGCTTAACATTAAGGTGGTTAGAAATTAAAAAAAAAAAAAGAGTTTTTTAAACCCAGCAAAGTGATTGGATTCTGAGTATAACCAATGGCCTTTAACACGCCTGTTAGCAAACACAAGACCTAAGTACAGTATATCTAAACTTCTATAAGTTTATTCTTAGAACCAGAAAAATAAAACTACCTGAAAGGTAATAATAATGTATAATCCTCTTTTTTACATGTTGATTTCTATAAACTGAAAAATATTTGTAAGAACTAGCAGTCTGCTCTTAGCATCACTTTCATCTATTTTTTAACCGAGTTAAAATATCTGTAGTCATTACTTTCAGAAAAAAAAAAAAATACATCTTTTTTTTTTTTCCACCGCTCTGTGAAAAGGCAGAAAAAGATGTGTTGTTTTTGTCTTTGAAAGTAGCCTTTTATTTTTGCAATTTCCATTAATATTCTAAGGTAAACATTTAAAAGGCACAGAAATTTTAGACTATTTCTGTTTCTGGTAAATGATTGTCATTCTACTTGTTTATAAATATAAAACAAAATATCTTTAAATATGAAGGATATTTTTGTTAGTAGACAGTTTGTTTATATTTTGTGCTTTTTGTGCTTTAAGGGATTTACCATTGTGTTATGGTTTGATTTATCATTATATACATGTAGTTACTTGAAAGCACATAAAAGACTATTTCTTTGTCATTGGTTTCATAGTGAAATTAAAAATGGATGTATTGGGGGAATATACTTGATGCTTTGATATAAAGTATTCAATCAGTAGGTATTTAATGCATTCATATTAAATTTCAAACACTGATCTAATCTCTAGGAATAAAAATATAAACTAAGCAGAAAAATAATCTCATCACATAAAGAAATTTACATTCTGATGGAGGAGGAAAATAATAAGCAAAGTACAGTGACAGTTCCAAAAAGCCAAGATACAGTCTATTTTTACTTACTGCTCTATTTCAGAATCTATGACAATGAGTGACACATGGTATTCAGAATTTTTTTTTAAGATTTATTTATTTATTTATACAAACACTGGGTACAGTCAGAAGTGCGGGAGGGTGAGAGAATTCACCAGAGCCAGAGCGGGGAGCAGAACAGGCAGACTGATGAGGAAGTACACTGCTGAGGGGAGCAGCGGGCAGCAGGAGAGGTCTGCGCGCCATGTGGGATCCTCGCCTGGCGGCCGGGGATCAAACTGTTGCAGAGGCTGCGGACAGATTCTCAACCCAGCACTCAACCACTGTGCCACTGGGAAGGCCCAGTATTCAGAATTTTGTGTAATAGATGCATAACTATATACAGTCTAAAATGCTAGGCTGTAAAAAAAATAATAACGAGGTATAAACGACCAATAAAGAAAGAAAAAACATATGGGAAGACTTAATGAAATAAGTAAACAGATTAGTTATGGCATATTACAGACCAAATTAATTATAACAATTTTCTGCATAAGAAAGGAAAGTGTTAGGATCCAGTATCATAAAAAAGTCATTACACGTGTTATGGTGATATGTAATTTTATTCTACATATTTTTTTAAAGATTTATTTATTTTATACAAGAACCGGGGTATAGGCCAGTTGCGCAGGAGGGTGAGAGGACTCACCAGAGACATTGCAGGGAACAGAGCAGACAGACTGACGAAATACACTGCTGAGGGGAACAGAGGCGAGAGAGGAGAGGTTCTGCTGCACCATGTGGGACCCTCGCTAGCCGGCTGGTATCGAACCCACGCTGCAGAGGCTGCAGACAGCTTCACAGTGGGGCACTCAACCACCTGCGCCACCATGGGAGGCCCTACATAAAATTATTTAAGTGATGTGTTCAGAAACATTCCCCCTCACTCTTTATTTCTTTGTTAAGGGTTGTTGTTTACAGGTATTTTCCACATTTAGCATTGGTAATTTTTTAGCTTATTTCATTTATCTTTCACACTATTGCAAATGAATGATAGTATAAAATAAAAATGAGGTGTAATTATGATAGAGTAACTGGGACTTCTTGCTGTAAGCATCTACTGTTGCTCATACACTTTATAAAGTGATAGACAACATAAACCCAAGATAAACCCAATACAGACCACAGCCAGGAAAATGGAGCTAGAGAGAAGATCAGAGACCACACGGGACTGGGAGATTTTTAAGTTGAAACCAGCCAAAATGGAGAATTACTTTTGAATGTTTTATTCATCCAGTAGATTCCCAATGAGGTTCACACCTAGACTAGATGAAAGCTACTTTAAATATCCCCAAATAAGGAGAAATAAACTGCATTTCAAAGGATTAAAATTTCCCTCAGATAATTTAATAGTCTACCATGAAAGTTATCGAATACTTTTGAAAGAAGACAGTAAAATAACAAGAAGTGAAATTCATAATGTCTAACATCCAATAAGAACATTAGACGTGTGGAAAAGGAGCAGGTAATCCCAAAGAAGAAAAAAGTCATTAAAAGCAGTTTTAGGAAGGCTAAAGTTAACAGAATTTGTATATGAAGAATATAAATTGCCTGTTACACATTTTCTAAATGTGTTCAAGGATTTAAAGAAAAGTATGAACATTATGGAAAAAGGAACTAAGACTTAAAAGGAACAAAAGAAACTTCTATAGATGAAAAATTCATTATCTAAAAGGAGAAATTTATGTTATCAAATTAAAATAGAAACTTAAAAAAGTAAGATTAGTGAATTTGTCTGTGTAGTAATAAAATCATCTAAACTGACACCCAGTATGAAAAACTAGAAAAGAACAGATCCTTGTGTGGGACATCATTAAGCAAATAATGTATATAAATGGGAATATAACAATGTATTTGGAAAAAAATAAGACTGAAAATTTGATGACATCAATAAACCTTTATATTCAAGAAGGTCTTTGAATCAGATTTTGTATAAGCACAGAGACAAGAACTGGAAGACATTGTAATTCAATCTTGTAAATATTAACATCATTTAATACTTTACAAGCAACTAATAAATTCTATATATGGATAAATCATCACAAATTCTTCATTAGAAATTATGTTTGCCACTTAGAATGGTAAAATGGAATTCCTTAAAATTGTATCACTAATCCAAAAGAAAGAAGTGAAACAGAGGGAAAATAGGAAGTAATATCAAAATATTAGATTTTACCTCAAACATAGCAATAATAACAAATGTAAATAATTAAATACTCCAAACAAAAGACAAAAAACTTTCTAAGTTGGATGAAAAAACGAGATCTAACTATACACTAAATGCAATATCTATTTTAATGGAAATAGGTAAAATAAATGAATGGAAATCATATACCATGCAAATATTTTATAAAAATCTGCAAAAATTGCTATCATACAAATATCTCTTCTATCTCTAGTTAACTGAGAATTTTTATCATAAATCAGTGCTTTGTTTGGCTAAAGACTTTTTCTATAACTAAATATAGCCAATTGATATTCAACAAAGATGTCAAGGGAGTTCAAAGAAAAAGAGTTTTCAACAAATGATGGTAGAAAAGCTAGATATCCATGTGGAAAAAAATAAACATTTAAACATTTTTCATGTACAAATTCAAAGTGAATCATAACATAAGCATAAAAATTAATTTTATAAGAAAGGCAATAAAAGACATCTATAAGAAGTTATTGCAAATGGGAATAAGGTGATACTTTAGATTTGACAAAATAATCAAATTGGAGGGGGAAACCAGATTTTACACAATAAAAATTACTGCCTTTTGAAAGATGCTAATACAAAAACAAAAGGGGAGGACACACTTTGAGAAAATATTTTCAAGGCATATAAATGACAAAGGAATTATATTCAGAATATATAAAGAACTCTTACAAATTAATAAGGACACAACCAACTCAAAATAGAGACAAACAACTGGAACATACTTTTAATAAAGAAGGTATACAGGGCCTCCTGGTGGCGCAAGGGGTTAAGCACCACACTATGAAGCAATCCACAGTCTCTGCAGCATGAGCTCACAGGGGAGAAACCCACATGGCGCAGCAGACCTCTCCTGTCTTGCCTGTTGCTCCCCTCAGCATTGTCTTCGGTCCGTCTGCCTGTTCTGTTGCCCACTCTGTCTCTGGTGGATCCTCTCACCCCCTGCATCTCTGGCCTGTACCCTAGCTCTTGTATGCATAAATAATTTTTTTTTAAAAGAAGGTATACAAATGGCAAATAGCACATTAAATATTCTCAATGCATTAGTCATCAAAGAAATAGTGAACAAAAATCAAATTGTAGTCTGACATATACATTAGAATGGTTAAAATCGAAAAAACTCGTATCACATGGAGGTAAGGTTATGGAGTAATTAGAACTTTCATGCACTGTTAGCAGTACTATGAAACAGGTACTTTGGAAAACGGTTAAGTAGTTTCATATAAAGTTACATACATAACACAATCTAATTACTTTTAGGAATTTATTGAAGGATATAATATATGAATCTACACAAAGACTTGTATAGTGATGCTCATAGCAGTTTTATTCATAGTAGACTCAAATGGAAACAACTCAAATGGATAATCATGATAAAACATCATTTTATCAATACCTAGAGAATTATATTTTTTATGTTCAATGTTTCTCCAATCTGGACTCATGTATTTTTTTTGGCCATCGTTTTTTCCCCCAGTTTTAAATGTTTTAAAATTTGTTTTTATTGTGACACATTGGTTTACAGCACTGTATATGATTTAGGGGTAAAGGTTCACAACTCTTCAGATACATGTAACACCACACCCATCACCAAATCACCAGTAATCCTCTACCAGTTGGGCCCCCACCCCTTGCTCCATTTCGCTAACCTTCCCTTATGGTAGTATCAATTCTGTAGTTAAACCTGTAGGGTTTGTTTTGGTTAAGTTTTGTCTGTTCTTTTGATTTGTTGGTTCATATTCTGCATATGAGTGAAATCATTCAGTATTTGTCTTTCTCTTTGTGACTTATTTTGCTTAACATATGACCAATGGAAAGATTTCATTTTTTATAGCTGAATTATATTCCATTGTGTGTGTATATCAGTCTTAGTCCACTCATCTGTCAGTGGGTACTTATGCTATTTTCTTAACTTGGTTATATTAAATAGTGCTGCAATGAACATAGAAGTGTTTCAAATTAGTGTTGTGTAAATAATTCCATTTGGTAGGGTGTCTCTTTGTTTTAATACATTTTCTTTCCCTGTGCAGACACTTTTTAATTTGATGAAGTCCCATTTGTTTATTTTTGCCTTCATTTCCCAGACTACAATAGTTAAATCCCAAAGATATCACTGAAGTCTAGGAATATGTGCACTTCTCTGTTCATTGAGGCAGTATTTACAATAACCATATTATGGAAAAACCTAAGTGTCAAATGACAGATGATAAAGGAGACATCGTATATACACAATAGAATATTACTCAGCTATAAAAAATGTTTTGCATTTGTGACAACATGGAGGGAATTTGAAGGGACTGTGGTAAATCAAATCAGATGGAAAAAGATCAATACTGGGTTATTTCACTCATGTAAAATATATAAAACAAAGCAAAGGAACAGACAAAACAAAACAAATCCTTGAAATCTGATAGCAAAACTGGGCCTACCAGAAGGAGATTGTGATAGGGAAGTATGAGCAAAGATGGTAGGGGCCTTATGGTGGAGAATTATTGGTTTTTGGTAGTAGGCTTGGTGTGGCAACATACAGCTCAAAAAGTATGACCCTATACCTCTCCAGTATCTGCAGTTTTGTAAGTCATTGTCAGAAATCATAAAAGAAAAGGAAAATAGTTATACAAGTCAAAAAATAAAGGCCTTTTTTTTCCAGAGAAAAAGTGAGCTGAAAGATTTTTGTAGTTTTCTCTGAATCAACCATTGTAGTTCTTTGATGAATCTTGGTATTGGTCCCATAGTTAACACCTTTTTGAGTAGCTGTTGAGAATGTGCATGTGCTCTCATTGTTCAGTCTTGTCCTGTTCAATGACTTCTTGGAAAAAATTGTAGTTCTGTATTAGACTCTTATTACATGCTCTGATCACCTTCTACTTGTTCATTGTGCATGGGGTAAATAGCAAAATGATCTCTTGAATTTTATTTACACAAATCTTTGGTGACGTCTCATTAATCACAAAACAACTCTGCTTGAAATAAATCATGTTAATAATCAGACTTCCTTTTTAATTGGTTTTAATTAGCAATATCAAGCCCATACATTATGATAGTCCCCATCAAATATACATTCTTTTGATCCTGCTGGTCCCTTATCAGACAGCCAACTACTTTTACCTATGTTATACTTTTACATGTTGTTTGCCTCCCATAAACCGGAATGTATATCTGATACGTTAATTTTGTCACTTCAGATATATTTTCTTTCTATTCTATATACTATATATATATATATCTTGAGATAGTGTTGAATTTTCTCTCTCCTCATTTTCCACAAAAGAATTTTCACCCCAGGTTTTCTAGTTAAGGTTTTCTAGGCCACCTTTATTTCTTTAGTCAACTTCTTAAGCAATGCAGCTACTGATCTTTTTTCTCATTTAGTTCACCTTACTTTAAAACTTTCAATATTCTACTATTTTGTGGAGATTTGTTATTGCTTATAGTAGTGGTGGTAAGTTCCATATATTTCCCAGCAGAAACAATAACATTAGCAATAACAAAATCCCAAGTAAAACCCCTCCACTTTTTAGGTTACATTATATTCCCATTGTATACAATGGATATTTACTTTGTTAGATATTTATAGAATTTGTCATTGTTATTTTAACTTTAGAATGAGAGACCCTTTAGCGTCCTTAGCCTCTATTATAGGGTGAAAGAATGCTTTCTGAATCAAGATTTATTTCTGAGACTACATATAAAGATGATATTAGTACACATCTAAAAGCTCGATTGAGTTTTGTTAAACAAATGAATAAATTAATTTGAAACCTAGTTATAATTAATATGTAAACTAATTGATTAATTACTTGCTTAACCAATACTCCAAACTAATTTATAAGCAGAACTTTCAGTGGTGTTGTATGGCATGTCTAACTCTGTTCAAAATCTCTATTTTTGGTTTTTAGCATTTGCTTGCTTTTAGCATCAGCTTTTCAAAGCTGAACAAGGGGTTCACCAAACTTGTTTTTCATTCTTTTCTCTTTGTTTTTAGCTGAGAGGGCCTTATAATTTTGTGGCAATTCTTTTTGCAAGCTTTAGATCTGCTAAAAGATGTTACCAAATCTTTTTTTTTTTTTAATAGAGGCATGTTTTATTTATTTGTTTGTTTGTTTATACAAGCACTGGGTACAGTCAGAAGTGCGGGAGGGTGAGAGAATTCACCAGAGCCAGAGCGGGGAGTAGAGCAGGCAGAAGGACCGAAGTACACTGCTGAGGGGAGCAGCGGGCGGCAGGTGAGGTCTGCGCGCCATGTGGGACCTCCTCCGGTGGCCGGGGAGCAGCCGGGGATCAAACCGGCGCTGCAGAGGCCGCGGGCAGCTTTGCAACCCAGCGCTCAACCGCTGCGCCACCGGGGAGGCCCTGTTACCAAATCTTAATATCATGTCCACCATATATGGAATTGGTAGGTTGTGAGATGCACATCTCCTTGAGTACCATGAACCTATGATCTTTTGGAATTGTGCCAAACACAGCCAGCAAGGCTATAGTAATTATGGTCAGAAGCTTAATCAGTAAGTAATTTTAAGCCATGAAAATAAATTGTTGGTCCCTGATATCACCTAATGAACATAGGGTTTTTAAATTTTTGCAAATCTGCTTAGTTTGGGTCTTCTTTTTCCAGTTTTAAACTAACTTTGCTTGGTGCCCATGAGATCAGATGGTTTTGATAGAAACAGTGTGACACATAGAAAATTCTTGTACCTTGGTTCCCTGGGAAACCAGGCTAAGAATAGTTTCCTCTGAACATCCTGGTTTTCTCTAATGAGGGCCAGTATAAGAATGTGAATGTGAAAATGTAACCTATAAATCCCAAAAAATCATTATTTTCTAACACATTTAATGCATTTTTGCACATACTCAGATTACAAAAAAATTTCAGATATTTTAATGAATCTAATGATTTTTGAAGTTGTGTGTGTATGTATGTGTGATTCAATTAAAATAGAGAAATCATATATGAACAATGATGTATAGGTTTTTGGTGGTAACTAGGAATAAAAAATATTTCCCAAGATATTGACACTTAGTTGTCTATTTAAAATAGGCTTTTAAAATGCATTTTATAAGTTGTTTATGTAATGCTTATAAACGAGTACTTATTTTTCTTATTTTCACTTATTACAATATTAACTTCCCTTCTTTTGTGACATTTATTGGTTTAATTTCACAGATAACTTGACAAGTAGTGCTTGGATCGTGAATATTCATTATTCAGTAAAGAATGTTTTGGAAGCAAAATTTCCAAATTTAGTACATGGTAAGTTGTGCAGTATTCTACATAAACTTTGGAGAATGCATTGTGTTTATTACAACTTTCATATATGTAGTGAAGCTGATTTTAGTATTTTTCTGTTATTTTACTTTAAAAGAACATATACTTGGAAAAAGATATTTGTTGAGAGTCCTGTGTGCATAGACAGTGGGAAGAGTGGATTTGTTGTGCAGAGATGCACCTTTCAGTATTTTGAATATTTTGTAGAGTAAGACAACTTAAATCACAATACTGGAAGTTTATAATTAGAAGCTAATCATTTTATTTCATAAAAACAACATTATGGGGAACTTAAGACATACTATAATTAGTTACCTACAATGAAAACAACTTTCACTATAGGAGTGGAAGCATTTATGTCTGACTAGAACTAGATACTGAGCATTTAATGTTATCTCTTTAAGTGCTTACGATGTGTCCTATTAAACACATTGCTCTTATTATTTTTCCTCAGGGCTATCAGTGATCACTGCTTTTTGTTAAATTAAAATAACGTAAATAGGCCCATTGGGAAACCTCCTTGTTCAGCTGTAGGAAAATAAGAATTAAGTATAAAAATTGTTTCTAGACTATTTGTCTCTATCTTCCATAATATAAAATAATTTTGGCAATGTTCTAATGCTACTGGAACAAGTTGGAAAAAGCAAATGGAAGGCATAAAATATGGTGAGTGAGAAGTTATTTCTAAAGGAGATGATGATTACCTAGGTCCGTATCTCCTTATTTCTTCAAAGCAATAGAGAAAAAGAATGGAAAAATAAAGTTACACAAAGTTATGTGCTCTAGCTTAAATATAGAGAATGCCCAAGGCTCAGCATGATTATAATGGCAGAAAGAACTGTGCACACAAAATATATACTATTCTCACAAAATATATTGTATGTATTTTATAAAATATTTATTATACAAATATTAAGCTTCTCATAAGTCAATGAATAGCAATTCTGGAACTATTTTATATGTATATCATATTAGGAGTGTGCAAAAATTGTGTGTGTGTGTATTGTGAATTATTAGATTTGGAGGTTTCACTTAAAGGATAGATCAATAAATAGGGAGGGTTAGAATGAATTCCTGTGCTCACTCACTCTTTCTATATATGACGATATATACATATAATAAAAAAATGCTATGAGTATATATGACCCTTTGTGTACGTCTTTATATATGTATATATGCATACATATGTGCATATAAACATGTATGTATAGACACATAGAGGTTTTCCTTGCCCATAGGGTCTTCTATGGCATGACAATAGACTCACAGTAATACTTAGAATGCAGAACTACTCAATAGATAAAAAAGAGGTTGACATTTTTCCTCCTTAGACCAAGCAATCACTGAGGTCTTCTGTCAGAAAAAGCCTCCAAAGACTCCATAAGGGGAAATCACTGTGAGTGTAGGTAGAATGAACAACCTAAAGTAAGTGGTAGGATTTCTTTTGCACAGTGACAGATGAGACAAAAGGGCCTCCAGGTCCAGCCTACCTTTGGTAAAAATGTCTGAACAAAATATTATTCTCAGGCCTCCCTGGTGGCGCAAGGGGACACAACTATGAAACTATCTGCTGCCACTGCAGCATGAGTTCGATCCCCCGCCAGGGAGTTACCCACATGGCTAAGCAGACCTCTCCTGACTCACCCGCTGCTCCCCTCAGCAGTGTATTTCAGTCAATCTGTCTGTTCTGCTTCCCACTCTGTCTCTGGTGAATCCTCTCACCCCTCACATCACTGGCCTGTACCCCAGATCTTGTATGCATAAATAAATAAATCTTAAAAAAATTATTCTCACAGGAGTAATGGGAACATTAAATAATAGAATATATGTTAGGTTGGGGAATAATTGTCTTCCCAAGGTGTACATGTTCTAATCCCTAGGATCTGTGAATATGTTGGGCTACAAAGCAAAAGAAAACTAGGGTTGCAGATATGTTAATATTGCTAATCTGTTGATCTTAAAGTAAGGAGCTGATCCTTGATTCTTTGGGTGCATGCTCCTTGTGCAGTCACAAGAACCTTTACGTTTAGTAAAAACAAGCAGCATGAAAAATGTTTGAAGTGTTAGTGCTGGCTTTGAATATGGAAGCCAATCAAGGAATGTGAGTAGTACCTATAGTTTGGTGAAGGGAAGGTAACAGATTCTCCCATAGTGCCTCCAGAAGAAATGTAGGAGTGCTGATATTTTGATTTGAATGCACTGAGACCAATTTTTTTTAAAAGATCATTTATATGTTCAAGAACTGGGGTACAGGCCAGAGGTATGAGGGTTGAGAGGATTCACCAGAGACAGAGTGGGAAGCAGAACAGGCAGACTAGCTGAAATACACTGCTGAGGGGAGCAGCGGGTGAGTCAGGAGAGGTCTGCTGTGCCATATGGGCAGCTCCCTGGCTGGGGAATGATCCTGTGCTGCAGTGACTGCAGATAGCTTCATAGGTTGTATCTTAACCCTTTGCACCACCCGGGAGGCCCAAGACAAATTTTGGACTTTGACCTCCAGAACTGTAAGATAATAAATTTGTGGAGCTTGAAGTCATCATATATGTGGTAATTCATTATTGCAGCCATGGGAAGGTAATATAATATGTAAAGAATCTACCATAGTGTTTGGTAAATAGTTGGAACTTGACATATTCTACTTCTACCCTTTCCTCCTCCCTTTATGTTTTTGTGTGATTCTCTGTTCCACCCTCCAGCAAATATTTCTCTTATGAAATTTGTGCTAAGACAGAATTTATTCTGGTCTCTGTTGTTGGGATTTTGCTATTTTCATTTATGCAAATGGGGAGATAACTATACTCCTAGCTCTTAGACCATGAATCGGCAGAATTTTGGGGGGCTGTGAATTGTGTAGACACTGTGCTTTATAAGATCTTTGAACCACTCAACTATGCAGATATAAGAAATAAGCAATATGTAAACAAATTTTTCTGTGTTCCAATAAAACTTTATTTAAAAACAAGGCATTGAGCTACAGTTAATCTGTGTTATCTTAATTTACTGACCACAATTTATACTGTTTTTCTCACTGTTTCTCTTCTACTCCACACCAGATAGTTATGCTGAAGTTACAGTGAAGAATGGAGTGATTCAGATCCTCCCATGTCTATAAAACCACTCAGGAGATTTTACTCTGCCTTTTGTATCTATCTCATCTGTGATTTGGAAATCATAATAAGACCAATGACTATAATGGCAGCAATCATCTTGCAGCCATTGTAATTTCTAGAACAGCAGAGGATGGTTTCCTTACCTTCTAAAGCCCCTTCTAAGGCTACAGGCAATACAAATTATTTTCTTTCCTCTTCAGATGTAGATTCATCTACTTAGAAATGAATCACCATTTATCAGAAATTTGCTAATTTGAAATCCTGAAAGTGCAACCTTCTGTTTTTTAAAAACACAAAGGACTGCTCATTTGAAAGATAGAATATAATTAGAAACTCTTTTACAAGGTCTTAATTTTCCCTACTTGGACTGAGCACTTTAAATACTTCTATATTTCTTTTCTTTTTTTTTTTTTTTTTTGTTGGTAAACCATTTGCCACATGTGGTGTCATTTGCTTTGAAATGTGACAAAGTGATCTGAGCTCAGGGTTCTGTAGAGAGGGAGGCATTATTGATTTCTTGGAGAGTAGCAAGAAGACTTGCAATGCCGTGTTAAACTTGGCTGACAGATCATAACAGCTTGTGACATCTAATTTACTATAATGAAATCATGGGGTTCGCTGGCTTTCAGGTCAAGAGGAGAGGGGAAAGGTTAAGAATGTGAGGATTCTAAGCAACCAGGCATGAAGGGCAGTTCATTCGCACAGTCCAGTCTCAGTCTGAAAGGATATTAACTGAATTCACCTGTTCCAAGTTATCCAGATGGTCTCCGCAAATGGAACATTATAGATGCCTGATCATTACTATTCTGGTTATAATTTAATTGCTTGATCAGGAAACCTTACTTTTTTGCTTCATTTTGAAGTCCTACTGCTTTTGTAATGTCACAACTAAGAATATATTAAAAAAAGAGAAAATTTTCTATACGCTTGAGAAGACTTTTAGCCATCTTTTCAATTAATTAAATCTTTTCTTTTGCTAATCTTCGTTAAGCCGTATGGCACTTTGAGAGGTTTTTCAGTCTGTTAAGCCCGGTTCCTACTGATGTGCTTTCGTAACTGGTTTATTTTCATATTGTACATGATTTTTATTAAGGAAGAAACAAAAGGAAAACAAAGAAGCTGATAATGGGATTTTCTTTAGTCTCAGTGACTTTCAGGGTTTCTTAAAGTCTTGAAGTATATATCATCTTGCCTTGTCCATGTATTTCCTGAATGGCTTCCAGCCTATGTTTTCACAGATACATAATGAGGGAAATCACTTTAAATAAATAGCTAGAAATGTTTCAGCATATCATGATTCATGTATATATTCTTGTATATGAGTATTTGGTATTCTGATTGGGTCTTTGAGCCATGAAAATGAGTACTGAATCATAGAAGACAAGTCAAATAAAATCTAGCATATATTTCATACTAAAGATGACTGTTCACAAATGCAAAAATTATATAGTATGGTTCTTTGGAAGAGTGCTGGAGTTGACATTCAAATAAACTGCATTTTATCTTCAGTGCTTTCCTTTCCCTTTCATGTAGTTACTATGGCCTATTTAACTCTGTATCTCAGTTTCGTTAAGTGGGGCTAATAATACACCAACCATTCTTGAGTGTCCAGTTACTCTTCAAGGCAGGTACTGCTCCACATTCTATTTAATTATTCCTGAGGATTTGTGAGGTAGGTATTATGCTCAGTCTGTGCACAAGAAAACTGAGGCATAGAGTAGATATATTTTGCAAAATTTGATGGGTGACAAATGTCAAATTTGTGATTTACATCCAAGTCTAATTCCAAGAAAAAATTTTTTGCACTGAGTCTCAGCTTCTTCCCACAGGGTTTGCCAAGGAACAAATTAGAGTCTGCAAAACAGTGGAGCTCTGTAAATATGAGGTAGTGTTATTAATTATTTTGATAACTAATAATTCTTATATAGGTACACTTTTTAAAATCCATATATTATACTTTACATTATAACCATAATATAATAGCCTAATATTTTTAAATATTATAGTGCCAAGAATTATGGAAAATACTGTAATGAATTCCCATACTCAATCCTCCCCACAAACCTACAAGGTAGGTAGGAGAAATCCTTATTTTACATTTCAAGAATCTGAATAGTGTGGCTTTAAATTCCAAAATCTAATTTACTTTATTTTTTAACTTTCCACTTTTGTAAACTATTAGGAATAGGTTTGCCTGAAAACTAAAAATAAATACAGTTTTTAAGGATTTCCTAATTGAATTTTTATTGTTTTTCCAATGTTCCATTAACTGTTTACCTCAGAATGCAAAGGAGTCAGAGAAGGAAATGCTGGTTCCTGCCTTACTTTTGTTTCTAGAGGGAGAGACACTTTATTGCAAATTGCACAGCTCTCAGCTGCTCTGAGGGCACTCAGGTAAATTAGAAGAGGAGAGACTCTTCATGAGATTTTGAGATGGACAGTTACAGTGAAACTGCTCTCTCCTGAGTGTTCTGCTGGAAGATTTTTTCTTATTTAGAATAGTTGTTATGGACTCTCTTTATGGAGTGGCAGTAATGGTCTTCAACTGAGTCAGCTCTTATATGTAACATTTTTAACCCATGCTTTTACTTGTCATTAATATAGTTGTTTCAAGTGTGTGTATTAGAATATGTATGATGTTTTCTGATCATGTATATGAATGACTTCTTATTTTGTATGTCTTATACATAAAAATCTATACTCACAAACATTATTCATCCTTTCTCACCCCAGCATTGGAAGTGGAGTCACATTACTAAGTGTGTTGAGATGAAAGCTTTCCACAGAGGATTCTCCTCTTCCCACTTGGAGGCTTCGAGAGTATAAGCAATTTTTCTAAACATCACACAAAAATAAAGGTTAGAAAACTTCTGTTTCCCATTACGAAGAACAATGTAATTCATACCAATTCTCCATTGAGCACAGATAAAACATATGGAAATACAAAACATGTGCTTAAAGGCACTGAATTGTAAATAACATAGTCACAAATGATCTGGTCAGTGTCTACAGGTGAGGGACAATGTGCAGGCTGACTTACAATTCAGGACCACTTTTCTTCAAGGAAGAGGGATGTTCGTTGATCCTTAAGATGGGAATAGAGAGGCTTAGATGTGAAAACCATTTTTGGGGCATGGATTTTCATTCCCAGACACTACAGTGGTGCTGTGTCCCAGCACTCATTCTCAACTGAAAGTCAACAACAGCTACAGGAGACAGTCCCTGAAATTGAACTGAGATGATTCCTGGAGGACAGTGCCCTGAGTTGCCTGTCAGGAATAAAATTAAATCTTGATGGAGATAATATTCTGGTCTTATTTATTTTTGGTAATTTTATAAAATATTTAAATATAATTCTCAGAAACAAATAATGATAAAAATTGGGACAGTATCAACAAAGAGGAGCTGAAAATTGAGAAAGACAATAGAAGAGGCTCTAACATATTTGAATTATGTGATAAAATGAGAAATCACTTATGTTTTAATCAGAGTTAGAAAAGATTAATGAATTTGGAAAATAATTTCACATATGAAAACTGCAAACAGGAATGATGAAAAGGAAAATGTAGTAATCCAAATTAAGAACTGACATGTTAACAGCAGAGTGGACACAGTGGAAGAGAGACTTAGTGAACTGCAACCTAGAACTGAACTAAATAAATAGAATTAAGAGCAGAGAGGTCAAAGGGTAGACTTTGATACTAGGTCAGTGGAACTCAGAGTCTCAAGCATATATTGAAATTTATTTTACAAGCATTGATGCTGCAGAATTCTGAAGAAAGAACTTTTAAGTAAATCGTGTTTGAGCAATAGGATGGACTATAGGGGAAAATGTAAATTAGCCTCTACAACACTTACAATAAATCAATCCTGTGGAGGACTGTAGATCTAAATGTGCTCAGTAAAATAATAAATCTGAAGAAGATAATGCAACTGTGACTTGGGATAGAAAAGAACAAATGCTTTACCATAAAAAATTTGATAGTTGATTTTATAAAGTTAACAGCTTCATATAGGGCAGAGATATTTACTGTACCCACAATTAACAGAGAGTAAATTTGCACACAATATAAAAGTTAAAAGTCAACATATGAGGAAAGGCAGAAAATTCCAAAGAATAATGAATAAAAATGTGAACAGATATTTCATAGATGGATATATTCAAAGGGGCAATAGATACAGCAAAAATTCTCAAGATAGTAATTGCCAATCAAATTAAAGCAAAAATCAGATACCTTTCTGTAGCCATTCATATAGCTAAAATTAAAAAAAAAAACCTGGGCCTCCCTGGTGGCATAGCAGTTGAGCGCTGGCTTGTGAAGCTGCCCGCAGCCTCTGAAGCGCCGGTTCAATCCCCGGCTGCTCCAAGGCCACCGGAGGAGGGTCCCACATGGCGCGCAGACCTCTCCTGCCACCCGCTGCTCCCCTCAGCAGTGTACTTCGGTCCTTCTGCCTGCTCTGCTCCCCACTCTGGCTCTGGTGAATTCTCTCACCCTCCCTCGCTTCTGCCTGTACCCAGTGCTTGTATAAATAAATCTTTAAAAAAAAAATGAAATTAAAAAAATTAAAAAAAATAAATTCATGTTTTGCCATCAAAGAAACATTAGATTTGAATTTTAATATGCTACTATTTGTGTGATAGAGGGCAAATTATTATTTTCTCAAAGTCCTCATTTCCTTGCCCACAGAAAAAGAAAAATTGCATGTGATGCATTAGATTTTTGAGGTTTAAGTATTATAAAGCATTATCATTTGTCAGGACAATATTAAAAACATATGTATTTCTCATTGGTTTCCTTGTGTCGTACCACCACTGATAACTTGTAAAGAGCAGAGTACCAGAAACACCTGAGGAAGTTTTAAAATACATTGATGTGGACTCTGACCAGAGAAATTGTGATTTGTTTGGTATATTTCCCTGTCAATGAGGACTAATTGAGTCAATATCTCCTCTGCCTTACAAAATACCAAAATCACAGACTTAAGTTTTTCTCTCTTAGTTTTTTCTAGCCTGGTACCCTTTGTTAGAAGTTCTGTTACTTGTTTAATTCATTCTAGAGATAGTCCCAAAAGGTATATATTCTTATATTCTTTAGATTTATATGCCACATAATGAGTGAAAATGTGAGAAATCCTTGAAAATGAGGAAACATTCCCATTATCATCAATAGTATTTTGGCAAACTAGTACTGGAGTAAGCTAAACTCATTTATTTTTTCTATATTCCCAGTAATTAGAGCTTCACTAGGTGACTTTTTAATGACCTTTGTACCAGATTGGGGCATGCATTGAATAAGAGATATACTTACTATACCCCATCCCCCATTACTGACTGGAGAATATTTAAATGTCAAACCAACTAGAAATTTAAATATGAGATTTTGTGAATTAATTCACAGGTATAATCAATGCAATATGAGTCAAGAGAAGTGGAAATGTGCCCCTTAGAATTCAGTGGGAAGGCTACTACTAATCTTCAAGGTGTAGATGAGTTCCTTTTCATTGGCAGGCACTCTTTAATGCTTTAAAAGTTTAATATTCTCTGAAGAGGCATTAAATGAATTTTTAAGTGCCATTTGTTTTGGGTTCTGGGAAAGTGAAGTGGAAATGGGAACTTAAGGGTCATAGTGTGTTGTTATTGAAAATGAATCCCATTTACCTCTACTTCACAGTGTTCATATATTTTTCATAAAATGAGTTCATCCATATTTTAAGATTTAAGATCTACCTTTCAGGTCTGCCCTACTCTGGTGTGTAGGCTGATTTTTTTCCTTTTTTGATTTTGTGTGCAGGTTAGCAGTTCAATTGTTAGAGCTGTGCTTTCTAAGATTGCCCTACTATACTCCATTCTGGTTTCTTTGAACTACACAGTGGTAAGAATAAATAAAAATCAGAGAAAAGTGAAAGAAGAAACTGGTATTAAAATATTATGTTTGTGAACAAGTGACAATCAAAACTTTGGAATGAAGCTGAGAAATGAGCAATTTTTAGAGCAGTCTGAATTTTGCTCTGCATTCTGGGAAAAAATTGAGTTCCTTAATAGTTTTGTATGACTCTTCATCCACAAATAGGATTTGAAATGTCTCTTTCTCCCTTTGCCTTATCCTCAAATTTCGGCTATAACTATGAATTCAGTAAGTATTCATCAAGTGTTTATAATGTACCAAGAACTGCTTGAGGCAAGAGTAAAAATCCAAATTTCGTGTTTTCTTGGGGATTAAAATTAGTTAATCTCTGCAATTAGAGATGTCCATTGCTGGCAAAATCTTCATCTACTGCAGGGTTTTTAGAGGCTGCTATTTTTTTTTTCAGACACATGTTTAGCCATTGAGACCAAATAGGTGCCAGTCCTTCTTTCACTTAACTCTGAAATACACTCCAGCCATTGTCTGCAAAATAAAAGAGAAAAATTTAAAACATCCCAGTTACCAAAAACAACATGGGCTAGATACGTTGCTAATTATCTACATTTTTCATCTTGATCCTGACAATAACATTAAGAAGTAGAAAGTATTATTTTGCCTATTGTCCTATATTGAGGAGTTTTAAAAAGATAAAGCATTTGGGGCCTCCCCTGGTGGCGCAGTGGCTGAACACTGGGCTGCGAGGCTGCCTGCAGCCTCTGCAGTGCTGATTTGCTCCCTGGCCGCCAGCGAGGGTCCCACCCCCCAACCCCCCCCCAAAAAAAAGAAGTTCAAGCATTTGATCAAGATTCCTTGGCAAGCAGATGACTGAACTGGGAATCGAATCCTAAAGAGCCCATGCAAAATACTAGACCCTTAAATCCCTACACATATCAATATTATGTCTCACACATTAGAATTCTTGCTTGTAAATACATAGATCCTGAAATTAAATAAATGTCAATTAGTGTAAAGAGGTAATGATCTCATAGAAATTTTACTTTCACTATATATTTTTTTAAAGATTTATTTATTTATACAAGAACCAGGGTACAGGCCAGATGCATGGGAGGGTGAGAGGATTCACCAGAGACAGAGCGGGGAACAGAACAGGCAGACTGATGAAATACACTGCTGAGGGGAGCAATGGGCGAGACAGGAGAGGTCTGCCGTGCCATGTGGGATTCTCATAGGCCAGCTGAGATTGAACCAGCGTTGCAAAGGCTGCAGACCACCTGTGGCACTAAGAAGGCCCTCTTTTGTTAAATTATAACTATTCAGATACAGGGGGTGTTACCCAGAAGATTTGTTATTTAAAAGTGATCCTTATACTGAAAAATGAATGTTAGGAATTGCTGTATTACAGACTAAATTTCTTAAGAAGAAAATAAATTATTTTATTCAACTTTATATTTCCAGTGCTTAGCCCATAGCTATCTCACAGAAAACTATCAATAATTTATTACATAAATAGACAAATGAATCTCACTGCAAACTAAGAATAGTGTCCAACATTTATATATGCTGGAATAACTTCAGTGGGGGCAAAAATAATGAAATAAAAAAGTGTTAGTAAACAAAGGGAATATGGGAAACAAATGTCAGTACCAAACAGTAAGAGTCAGACAAATTAAACACGCGCAAAATGCTTTTCTTGCACATTCATCCTACTTTGATCATTTATAATTAATAATAAGAGAACTCATCTTGAAAGATTGAAATGACTAAAACCATAACTAAAATTAAACTGCTTGGTTGGCTTTGGTATTTGTTTTGTTTCCTGCATCCCATAACTAATATAGTTCTTTCAATTTAATCATTCTACCCCCCAAAAAGAAAGAAAAAACTATTCTATTTTATATCTTCAGAAAGCACATTGAGTTTTGGGATCCCAAAAAGTTAATTAATTGTTTTTCTACTTTGTAATTTTATGGAAACAATGAGGGGTATGAATATTTTCAAGATAGAGCATTTTCATGTTTCTTTGTTTTTATTTTTCTCTTTATAAATTTTTTTCTGTTGATTTTAATTAAACAGTCTCTGTTTATGAGAGACTAGAGGAAATTTAATATTCTCAAACTAAGGAAAACAAACAAAACAGAAAAACATTTAGCGAAATTGGTTTTATGAATTGCACTTTGCATTGTGATTTGAGGTTTTCTTTTTCCTTTTTTTTTTTTTCCTTGAGACAGATTTGATATAGAAAAAATGCAACCCCAGAGAGTATTCTAAGCTTTCACAGCTCTTGTCTGAGGTGAATGGTGTTTCATTAATTTCATATGAAATCTTCTTATGTGACAGTATAATTATAATATTATACAGCTTAGCTAGATGGCTTTAAATGATCTGCCAGTGCAACCTCAGAAATACAGGGTCATGCAGGGTACAAAGAGGCTTCAAGATTCCATGTTGAAAACTAAATACTCTTGGCAAGGGACAAAATTGCTAATGTGTTTCTATATTTGAGGTGACTTCCATTGCTCACAAGGTACCTTACAGCTCAGCGTGATGTCTCTAATTCTTTGAAATGCCAATCACTTGAGTTTACACTTCTCTTTACTTTAGGTAAGAACCTAAGAAATATGTACTGATTAAGAAGGTAGCACAGATAGGAAAGATGAAACTGTTCATGTTTTGGTATGAGGTGGGTGGAATGTAGTTCAGGATATTAGAAATTCACTCAGAATAAATTGGAGACCCATGAGGGATGTGGTAGGCAACGCATTTGTCCACTGACAAGCAGCTTTCTTTAACACATCTCTGAGGTTGTATTAATATTCAGAACTTGTCTTTGGATTTTAATTGGCTATTTCAGTATCACTGATACTAATTTTCCACACCCATCAATTTCTTGGCAGATTGGACCTCCTATTGCTTTTAATGGAGGTTATAGGTAAAAGAGAGCCATAGTATCAAATGTAATCGCAGCATGGTGAGAAATCAAATTTCTTACTCTATGGTATGTATAGGTCTCTATTCTGCAACACAGACTTCAATTTTCGCCCCTGAGCATAAGTAGTTGGTGAAAGAGGATTCAATCAAGAGAGCCCAGGACCGGGAAACTACCACTTGGCCTTTTTATTTCCAGTTTTGTGCTATTGGTTTTTTTCCTCTCCAGAATGCTATAGCAACCAGTAAGTTGAAGGGTGGGGGCGGGGTGAGGGGGAGGCAAGCTGACTGTATGACATTATGGAGAAATAATATGTTTAATAAAATGATGTTTTGTTTTTAGTTGGTTATATTGGGTAAACAGTTATAGGATGCTGATGGTACATTGCCATGAAACTAAGTTGGACTAGGAGTTTGCTTGCTGTGTAACTATTATCAACTGCTGTGAAGTTGAGGGGTATATATATTTTTTCTTTTATAGAATGGAGATGAACTTTATGGCTATATGTGCTACATCTAAGGTACTGGAATATATTGACTCCCAAGTTTATATGCCTATGTCCTTGAAATTAGTGAATTATACTAGACTAAAAGATTGATGATCATATTTCTTTTTACTCATTTTATTGTCAGAATAAAACCTTCTAAAATTACTGAAGTACATTATATGAACTTAAAAAGGAAGTGTCAAATTTAGGAGTCTTTCAGAAGCTTATATGTTAATCTTTTGTGTTTGATACATTCAAAATTAAGGAAATGTTTAATCATCTCATGCTAAATTAATTAAGAAGGTCTAATAGAAAAAAAAAATCTCCTAAGCAGTTTTTAACTCTTAAGAGTCTAAATCTTTTAGGAATGTAAATTTTAAAGTGTTATGTATGCATTGAGTAGCAATCAGGCATGTTTGGTATAATCTAGGACACTATCACTATCAAAATATTAGTTCTTGTTTTTTTTTAAAGATTTATTTTATTTATTTATACAAGATCCAGGGTAAAGGCCAGATGCGTGGAAGGGTGATAGGATTCACCAGAGACAGAGCGTGGAACAGAACAGGCAGACTGATGAAATACACTGCTGAGGGGAGCAGCGGGCGAGACAGGAGAGGTCTACCGCGCCATGTGGGACCCTCCCTGGCAGGCTGGGATCGAACTGGCATTGCAGAGGCTGCGGACAGCTTCCCCGCGCAGCGCTCAACCGCCTGCACCACCAGGGGAGGCCCCAAAATACTAATTCTTTTAGAAATAGAATTTTCATTGAATCTTTTGGGATAGCATGATACATTTTTGCATAGTGCCAACATTAGTACTTTTAAACAGCAAGCATATAGTTTACACAAAATTCAAACACAGAAATAGAAATATTAAGTGATAAGAATTTTACATTCTGTTTTAAATTTTGGAAAAATTATATCTTTTAATTTTCTAGTTCTTCATACTCAATGCAATGTGAGTATTCCCAGGTTCTTAAGAATTACCTGGAGAATTTTGCATTGTGTAGCTATGAAATGTATTAACCTGTATTACATGTAACTAAAAGAAGTGAAGGGATTCACATGTATCACTTACCACTCACTGAACTTGAAATACTCTCTGAAAGCTAGTAATTCAATAAATAGCTAAATAAATAGAAAGACAGGCAGACAAAAAGACCAGTTGATGATGAACAATGAATATTTTCTTCCTTTTTTCCTCACTTCTTTGTTTTGTCATAAAGGAATGAACTTTGTATTCAGAAACATAATAAAAAGTGAGTGGCATATATGATTGTTGCAACATTGTTAGTATAGGAAATAAATGAAACAATTTGAAAGTCTCAGATTAATAGAAAAGTAAAATTTACTAAATAAGATTCAGTTTGACCTATTCCTTTGAAAGATAATTCCATTATTAAAATCATGATTTTGTACAGGTTAGTTTTTACCCATAGATTCAGGTTCTGACTTAAATTCTGTTTAGCCAGGGGTCTATTCTAACATATTTGACTCCTGTTCAACTGTTTGTTAGATATTTTAAATATCACTGGTAAGACTTGTAATAGTATTGGACAATATTATATAAGGTTATTTGAACAGAGCTTAATGCAAAACTTAACATAAATATCAATTGACATTTTGGAAGAAAACTTGAATATTTAAAACATAAAATGCTTGAAAAATAGAGTGAAAATTTCTTGACATTATGAGGATGGTCAGTGTGATGGTTAATTTATGCATTAACTTGACTGCAGTAGGGATACCAAGATAGCTGGTAAATATTATTTCTGGATGTGTCCATGAGACTGTTTCTGGAAAGGATTAGCATTTGATTGGTAGACTAAGTAGAGCTGCCCTCATCAATTCAAGTAGGCATTGTCCAATCCTTGGAGTGTCTGAATGAAAGAAAAAGGCAGAGGAAGTGTGAATTTGCTCTCTTGCTGGAGCTGGGCCAGTCATCTTCTCCTTTCATCAGACATAGACAGTGGGCTTTAAGCCTTATGACTTGGTGCTGAATTACACAAAAAATATTCCTGTGTCCCTAGTTTGCAGATAGCAGATAGTGGACTTCTTGTTTGCCATATTCGTATGTGTTGATTCCTGCAATAAGTTTATATTTATGTTATACACATACATATATATCATAAACCTGTATGTGTATCTAATATGATGTTACACTGGTTCTGTTTCTTTGGAGAATACAAGCATAAGGCAGCTCATCAAACACTGGTTAAAGCAGGAAATTTTAAAAATGTGTATAATATAGAGAGTTTTTCACATTTAAAAAATACAAATGTTTATCCATTCACCAGTCTTTTCATGATGAGACAAGGGTGTTCAATAAATCTAAGATTTGTAAAGATAAAAATGACCTTCTAAGTAATATGATTTTCCTTTAGAATAAGAATTCTAGCAAAGAAATTTGACTGCAGAATTAGTTTTTTTTTTTAATAATCTATATTTACTGAGTCTTACCAATACATTCAGCTTTCTTTTCATAGAAATAACAACCCTTTTTCTTGTTGATATTTTATGTTCAAAAAATAGTTCAATACATTAATATGTAATTATTTTACTTTAACAGATTCATTATTATGCATTATGAAAAACATTTTATTTCCAATAATTTCATCTTCCAACTCAACAGTGAAACCTTGCCCACCCTCAAGACATAGGGGAAGAATGGAAAAGCAAGATTACACTATTTGAAAGACAAACAAAGCAAAAACCAAAAAAATAACAGTCACCACAATAGCAAAGCAAACAGCAAATAAACCTCTCGACTTCACATTCTACTCCAACCCTTGCTTCATTTCTTAGTCTCTTTTTTACAACCAAACACAAAGAATTGTCAATACTGCTATCTCCAGTTCCCTTTCTCCTATTGACTTTTGAATTCATTCTAAACCAGTTTTCTCCTCTAATTAGTTTGCTGAAACTGCTTCTGTCACTGTTAGTAACAACCATCACATTGCTAAATCCAGTGCTAAATTCACAGTCCTATTGCTAGCATTTGATACAATTGTTGTGCCTACTCCTTTGAGATACATTAAAAAAAAAAAAAAAACTGGTTTCTGGGAAACCAGGGAATTCCTAGTTTAATTTGCCTCTCACTATTGGCTCTTCTAAGCCTGCCTCTTTGATTTCCCAATCTTTAAATTTTGGAGGATTCTAGAGAACAACCCTTTTACCTACAACTCCCCAGAGGATCATACCCACTTTCAAGATCTTTAAGTGTCATCTATATACTCCTGATGCTGAAATTTGTATTTCTAAATATTAAATACTTGGATGTCTTTATGCATGTCAAAATCAGTGTGTACCAGACTGAAATCTTGATCTTCCCTTCAAATTTCTAATCAGCCATTACTGTCTGAGTAAATGACTATCTTAATGTTGTTCAAGAAAATCTTGGACTTTTAATGATTTGTATAGTCTATCCCTGTCTTATTTGTTCATAAGTCCTTCTTGTCTCTTCCATCTCCATCCAGAATCCAAACACTTTATTCTTTTTCTTCTTCACCAATTCTCTTTTGCTGGATTTTTGCCTCCTTACTGGGTCTCACGCCTTCTACCCTTCTCCCTACAGTAGATCTCAACAGAAAAGTGAAAATGATTCTTTTAAATTACACACCAGATCACGCTACTATTCTGTTTGAAATCTCTCCCAGCTCCCTACGTAGTGGGAATAAAAGGCCAGGTTTATACAGCTGCTTCAAGATCAGGGCTTTGCTCTCTCTCAGACCTCATGTTGATGACTTGGCTCTAACCACTCGCTACCCTTGCTTTTCTTTGACCAGGGAAAACAGACTTTGCCTTGGGATTTTAGCATTCGCTGTTACCTTAACCTGGAATATGCTTCTTTTCATTTTATGCACATGGATAGCCTCTACACTATTTTTAGGTTTGTTCAAATGACACGTCCTCAGAGATTACCCTGTTTAAAATAGCAATCTCGGACCTCCCTGGTGGCGCAGCGGTTGAGCGCTGGGTTGCGAAGCTGTCCGCGGCCTCTTGCAGCGCCGGTTCGATTCCCGGCTGCTCCCCGGCCACTGGAGGAGGGTCCCACATGGCACACAGACCTCTCCTGCCGCCCGCTGCTCCCCTCAGCAGTGTACTTCGGTCCTTCTGCCTGCTCTGCTCCCCGCTCTGGCTCTGGTGAATTCTGTCACCCTCCCGCGCTTCTGACTGTACCCAGTGCTTGTATAAATAAATAAATAAATCTTAAAAAAAAAAAATAAAATAAAATAGCCATCTCTCTCCCTGGCATTATCTATGCCCTACCCCTTTCTCTCCTTTATTTTAATCTATAGCACTATTTATTATCTAACATGAGCAAAATGACCGTAATGAGTAAGTGTGTGTGAGTGTGATTTATAATATAAATTTTTCCACTTATTGGAAGAAGTGTGGCACTTTAATTTTAGATGATTGATTAATTCAATGGTAGTGAAGTTGAAAGACTTTCTCCTTAGCAATTCTCTAGTCATCATAGTAAACTTGAATGATTAAAAAAAATCCTCGTCATTGGAATTTCACTTAGTCAGCTTGTGACAATACTTGACAAACAGTTATGAGTCCAGAAAATGTAGTTTTATACAAAAGTGATTCATAGTGAAAACTTCAGAAGTTTCAGATAATTATTTGATGACATTTTTAAAAATAACTTGAGTCAGTGATACTTGCAGTTACCATTCTTGAAGATTCTGTAGAACTGGATTATGTTTGTGCATGCACTTAAATATATTATCTTACTAAACTACTGTCTATATGATGGGGGAAAAAACAGGAAGTTTTTGAATAAAAAATACTTGGAGTCCAGGATGAGTTCTTCTCAATGTATGAGCCCTTTTCTTAATGCTGTTAGGCAAGAAGCCACCACATAGGTCACTGTGCTGAACACCAGAGGTGATCCCTAAGCAAGAGTAAAATTTCATAGAGCTACTAGCAGTGGAGGAGGCAAAAACATATTTTCCTATCTTTTTAAACTGCTGAGTTCAGGAAAATAGTTTATAAATCCAAATATAATTCCACCAAATAGTCATATGCAGAAAATGAGATTAAAAAAAAAACCTGAATAAAAAGAATGTTGGTTGCATAAGAGAACTGTGAAATGCAGCATGATCATAATGGCTATATTACAGTCGTACCCACTATAAAATGTTTCAGCAGCAAATTGTCATTTAAAAAAGTGCAGTGATTCCGTATTATAGAATTGCTTTTAGTAGAAGAATAATAGTGCTGCCCTGTCAGACCTTGGTGCTACAGTACAGGATAAGGAGGGATGAGAAGAAAACTATTTAGATGCCATATAATAGGTGACAATACAAAATTTCTGAGGAAGAGAGAAGACAGTTTAACCCTAGAAGAGTGCCTTGAATAGACATTTTTTAAAAAAGATTTGTTTATGCATACAAGAACTGGAGTGTAAGCCAGAGGTGCAGGGTTGTGGGGTGGTGGTGAGAGGATTCACCAGAGACAGTGGGGAGCAGAAAAAGCAGATCTACTGAAATACACTGCTGAGGGGAGTAGTGGGCAAGACAGGAGAGGTCTGCTGTGCCATGTGGGTCTGCTCCCTGAATGGGGATCGAACTCATGCTGCAGTGGCTGGAGATAGCTTGTCTTTAAACCCTGTGTCACCAGGGAGGCCTGAATGGACATTTAATATATATTTGTTTTCTATGTCCATGTCAGTATATGGAAAGTGTATCATAAATTGAGCGTGTCTTATATGAAACTACTTCTACATTCAATTCAACAAACCCACGCTGAGGGCATCTATAATGGGGCAATTAAATTTAGCAGCCAACAATTTCAATGGAGGAATCAGGCAGGATCTCAAGTCTACTCTTCAATCTGACATTCACCAGCTGGGTGATTTGGGAGGCATACTTCATTGTTTGATTCTTTAATTCCTCAATCAGTTAGCACAGTAGGTGTTTACTGGGATTCAAAGAGATTTATATAAAAATACATAATATAGTGCCTCTCAGGTAATAGAACTAGACTACACACACGCACACACACACACACACAGTGCTATATTTTATTGGCTTCCCTCTCATCTTCCTTTTTTCCCTTTTCATTTTTTTAAGTTAGAGAAGCTTGTGCTACAAGGTATAAAATGCCTTTTTTTCTGGAGTTAGATATATTAAATCTCTTTTCTAAGCACACCACTTGAGAAATACAAGTCATATCAATTGCTGTGGAAAAAAGATACAATTAGAGATTTCTGGGCCTCCCTGGTGGCGCAGGCAGTTGTGTGCAGAGCTGTGAAGCTGTTCGCAGCCTCTGCAGTACAGGTTCGATCCCAGCCGGCTGGCAGGGGAGATACCCACATGGCACAGCAGACCTCTCTTTTCTCCCTGCTGCTCCCCTCAGCAGAGTATTTCAGTCAGTCTGCCTGTTCTATTCCCAGCTCTGTTTCTGGTGAATCCTCTCACCCTCCCACACATCTGGTCTGTACCCAAGTTCCTGTATGTGTAAATAAATAAATCTTTTAAAAAATTAGAGATTTCTTTTTCTTAACACGGACTTTTTTTCCCCATAACATATAAAGTGTGGAGATCTGAGATCGTTGAGAAAGGAATAATAAAAATGAGAAGGGACTCAAAACCAAAAATAAACAAATGGTACTTAAATCAAAATGAAAAGCTTTTGTACAGCTGAAGAAACCAACACAAAAACCAAAGGTGGCCAATGAAGTAGGAGAAGATATGTGCATATCACATGTCTGGCAGGGGTTTATTAAAAAATATATATATAAAGAACTGATGCAATTCAACAACAATAACAAAAAACCCAATAAAATCAGAAAAATGGTTAAATGACCTAACTAAACACTACTGCAGAGAAAACATACAGATAGCTCACAAAGGTGACGATAACTTCAACATCACTTATCATTGGGGAAATTTAATTCAAGACCACAAAGAGATACTGCATCACACCAGTAACAATGACCTATATAAAAACGACTGGAAACAAGTGTTCATTTGGAGTGTAAATTGGTGCATCCTCTGCGGGAAATGGCATGGAGAGTCTTTAAAAAACTGAATCATACTATATGATCCAGTAATACCACTGTTAGGTATTTACCCACAGAATAATAAAGCACTAAAACAAAAAGATGTAAGCACCTCTATACTCATAATGTTCTATCTTCATAATAACCAAGAAATAGTACCCTAGAGTTGACTTTTTTATAGCTCCACAGTATTCCACTGTGTATGTAAAACAAATATTTTTCATCCACTCATATGCCCTTGAGCACATAGGTTCCCTCCTTTACTTGACTATTTTGAAGAATGTTGCAATCAACAGAGGAGTACATTTATCCTTTCAAATTAGTGTTTTTGGATTCTTTGGGTAGATACTTAAGAGTAGAATTGCTGGATCACATGATAGACCTATTATTAATATTTTGAGAAAACTCCATTCTTTTTTCCATAGGGGCTGCATAAGTGTGCATTCCCACCAATAATGTATGAAAGTCCCTTTTTCTCCACATTCTTGTTGAATGTATGATATGCAAATATTGTCTCTCATTTACTAGGTTATCTTTTCATTTTAATGATAGTTTAATTTGAATGATATTTTACTTTGCAGAACTATACAATCAGAAAGATAAAGACCAAATAGTTGTAGCAAATTCTCATCTATCAATAGTCACCTTAAATATAAATGGACTTAACTCTCCAATTAAATGGCACAAAGTGTCCAGTCAGATTAGAAAGCAAAACCCAACTTTCTGTTGTCTCCAGGATACCAATCTGAGCTTCAAATATAAACACAGGCTCAATGTTAATGGTTGGAAAATAATTCTCTAAGCAAATTGTATCCTAAAAAAGACAGAGATAGTCTTCTAGTTAAAAAGGCAATAAGAGACAGATGGAAATTATATAAATGATTAAGGAATCAATACATCTGGAAGGCATAATATATATCACACTGTAAAGGTGTAGATAAAGAGCAGAGTGAAAAATTGGGGCCATATATGAAATTAATATACCATATTTAATAATAGAAATTACAAAATCAAAATTAACAAATGTTTATTAAACAACTATAAATCATGAATCATGTCAGATTCATTACCGCCATATTAAATGTTAATAAAGCTTCCTTTGCATTTAGAAATATGTTAGACAGCTCCACAGTGCAGGATTTCCTGAGATTAGATGATAATGGTAAATCATAGTGTGGTGGCTATGAGAGTACAATTTATAGATTATGTGGGGTTTAGTTGACAAGATGCTATGCTCTGAAAGACTTGTATGCATTTATACTGAAACCTTGCTTCTCCTGCACTGCTCCCAACCAGTCAGTAAGTGTGACAAGATACTAAAGACCTATTTTGGGGAGATATGGACTTCTTCTGATGACTTTACTTTGTGTTAAGTACTTTGCAAAAGCCTTGCAAACTTCCTTTGACATCATGATAGTCTGTATTTCCACTCCTGGTCCCACTTCTCTTTCTCTGATATCAATTTTCATTATGATGTGGCCTCATAACTAACCTTGCCTCCCTGGATAGCCTCTTCCCAGCATCCCATTGTCTTTCACACAGGTGTTTTCATAAATATTTTCCTGTACATTTAATTCCATCTTGACATTCACAGTGAATTCAGAATCTGATTAATTCACACGGTAAACTACAAATTACAAAAATTATAACAAATACTTTCAAGTTAATTTTACAGATGTCAACATACAGATCTCTGTGTCTATTTCTGTGATGGTAAGATGTTAGTGATATTTATATGTTCGATGTTTTGTTGTGTGTAAGCATTATAAAGAAGAGTTCCTGAAGCCACTCATGACTTAAGTGTTCCAATTTTGTACTTTGGGAAGAGTGAAATGAGGGCTCTTGACTTGCTTTGTTATGCAAACTACACAGAAATTAAAGTATGCTTCTTTTACCCCAGGATGATTCCACAGCTACTTGGGAACTGTCACTCTCTTCTTTTAACTATGAGTGGCTCACTGGGTGCCTGTGTTACTGTTATTGTGTATGTGAAGACTATTACTCATGTACTGATGTGACAGCTGTGTAATTCAACAAACTGTTGGCAGGCCTTAGCAATCCAATAAAGCAATATTGACTAATTGGTCTTGGTCATAAAACCCTTAGGGAAACTGTTGGAAAACTGGCTGTGATTGACTAAAATGAGTAAGAATCCTCAACCTGTTGAACAGTGTCTTATACTCTTTGCTATAATATATGTGTGTGTGTGTAAAATTAGAGTTTATAGTGTATATGTGCCTCTGTTAAATTCAGACTAGTTCCAATTTTTGTTAAGACATTGTCCTTCCCTAGGTACTCATAGTCCTCTTTAGATATTGTTAATTTAATTGCACAAAATGGGGCCTTGCCGGTGGCATAGCAGGTTGAGTGCAGTGCTGTGAAGCTGTACGCAGCCTCCATGGCACTGGTTCAATTCCTGCCCAGCTGGGGAGATTCCCACATGGTGTGACAGAGCTCTCCTGTCTTGCCCGCTGCTTGCCTCGGCAGTGTATTTCAGTTCTGAAAACACAGCATTGTGTTTTCAAATTTTTGCCTGCTGTAGCATGTACTAGTTCCTTATTTCTTTTCATTGATAAATATTATTCTGTTGTATGTATATATTATATTTTATTTACCCATTCTTTAGTTGATGGACATTTGAATTACTACAACTTTTTTTTTTTTCAAGATTTATTTATTTATTTATACAAGCACTGGGGTACAGGCCAGATGCGCTGGAGGGTGAGAGGATTCACCAGAGACAGAGTGGGGAGCAGAACAGGTAGATCGACTGAAATACACTGCTGAGGCGAGCAGTGGGGGAGACAGGAGAGGTCTGCCACGCAATGTGGGAACCTCGCAGGCCGGCCAGGATCAAACCAGCGCTGCAGAGGCTGCGGACAGCTTCACAGCACTGCTCAACCACCTGCGCCATCTGTGGAGGCCCACCACAACTTTTTTTTGGGGGGACTGATGATGTCCTGACTATTTACAGACAAATTTTTATGTATAATTTTGCATTTTTCTCATGTATATATCAGGAGTGGAATATTTGGAGTGTATAGTACCTCTATGTTCCTTTACAGGAACTGCTAGATTATTTTCTAATGTGGCTGCACCATTCTGCATTGTACTATCAGTGTTTAAGGGTTTTATCTTCTCCACAGCCTCACCAATATCTCATTGTTGTAGTCTGGCAATCTTCATGCATATGAAATGGTACTGTTGTATGGTACTTATTGTGAAATGGTACTTATTGTGGTTTTGATTAACATTTCTCTGAAAAATGATGTTGGATATCTTTTCATGCACTTCTTAACATTTGCATATCTCGGAAGGAATGTGTAGTCATATTCTTTGCCCATTTTTAAATTGGTTTATTTGGATTTTTTTTTCTTTAAATGTTTATTTATTCATACATATAAGAACTGAGTGTAGGCAAGAGGTACGGGAAGTGGGAGGATTCACCAGAGGCAGAGCCGGGTGCAGAACAGGCAGATCTACTGAAATACACTGCTGAGGGGATCAGTGGGTGAGACAGGAGAGGTCTGCTGTGTCATATGCATTAGTGCCCTGGCCAGAGATCAGGATAGAACTCATGCTGCAATGGCTGGCTTTAGCTTGATAGCACTGAGACTTTTACCCCTGAGGCACCAGGGAAGCCCTTTCTGTTGACTTCTAATAGTTCTTTTTTATATTCTGGATACAAGTTCCCTTTCATACACAGTGTCTGCAAATATATTCTCTCAGTCTATGCATTGTATTTCCACCTTTTTGACAGTGTCTTTTGAAAAGTAAAGTTTATAGTTGTGCTGGAGTCCAATTTTGTTTACTTTGTCTCTGTGTTTATGCTGTAAAATTAGAACATTTTTAGAAGGCCAACCCGCAAGTTTTCTCCACAATGGGAATGACTATATTTTCTCTCATTCAGCCATGGTATTACAAGATGTGGATCGTTGGCACACTGTGCCGAGAAAGATTCTGAAGTCTAGTCTACATTTACTGGGCTGTAGAGTAATGTTTGTAATTGAATACTTTACCTCACATTGACATGATTTATGTTTGTAAAAGTAACTATTTTCCTGACTGCCTAAGAGGAAAATTTATGATATTTAGTTTGAAAAGGGTCTGAAGAAGGGAAAACAAAGCCAGTTACTTTTTCTTCCTCTTCCAATCTGCATTCTACTTAATATTTTTCATTTATTTATATGACAAATATTTATTAAAAAAATTTTCTAGCCACATGATATAGTGAACAAGACTTGAGCCCTGCCCAGAAGGAGTGTACATTAATTAGTAACCTCCATCTCATTTATGGTTTTGACCCACAGCCTTCCCTCATCCTTGACCCTCGTATGCCAAATAGTAGTTCTGACATGAAGATACTAAAACTTCATGCTCACACCTCATCTCCTGATCAGGTTTATTAGAATACATGGCAAAACATACCATTTCTGGTCAGTATCTGACAAAGGCAAGGCAGAAGTTGAATGTGGTGGATAGGAACACCATACATAGTTGCTCAGAATAAATGGAGTCAACCCAGAACATTCTACTTCAAAGTATTGGCTACCAAGTAACAGTTCTAACCTGGCTTAGGCTGTAGTTTCTAGAAACTGTGATTAAAGCAATTCTCAAAATTATTCTTACCTGGACAGAGAGATCAATTCTTGACAAATTTTGAATGAGTATTTTCTAACTTCCTTTCTAGTTATTTGTAACTGTAATTAAGCTGGGATTTTTAAATAACCAAATGAACAAAGAATGATCTCATAACTAATTCTAATTTTCAAAACATTCTTTTCTAAAACTTGCAATCTGTAAGTACTAGTGCCTTCAAGAACTAAGACTACTTATCCTATTAGTTAATACCAATTGCTCAAATTGAACACATTCATCTAGACCCAGGCCCATTTCTAAAAATATCAGATTTGATAGGCTGAGAATGAGGCATTGCCTTAAAAAAGGACCCAAATTAAGCAATTTTAGAAAAATCTCAATTCAGCCTGAAGCTTAATAATGAATATGGAATTTACGCTTTTTGTGTACTTAAAACATCCCAAACTTAATTCATGACTCATTAATAAACCATTTCTTGTAAAAAATTGATTTTCATGCTATCTAGATTGTCCTGTGTCATCTAACAGAAAAAAAAATTACCCAATTACGTAGACACTGTTTTTTTTTTGAACAATCATTTTAATAGGATGATTTACCATAGATTTTCTTATGAACTAAAACAGTCCAACTTTGTTATGACACTACTTAGTATTTATAACTCTACAGCCATCACTTTTTTTTTTTTCCTTTTTTTACTGGAGGTAATATGAAACACAGTTGAACATTTCATTTTAAATTGGCTGGGTAGCCATAAACTAATACACAGATACATAGATACTTCATTGCTTCTGTTTGTAATTTATACCTTTACCTGCAGGCAGGAAACCATACTAGAAAATTAGAGAGGGAAACAAGGTGTTTGTCCACCTAGTTTTATTATCAGGCTAATGGAGAGCTTTTTCCCCTCTTGTAATGTAGTTTCCAGTATTATATCTGATCCCTCCAGGATTCCATTTGACATATGGAATTGAAAATAAGGTAATAACAAGCCCAGTGCTTGGGAAGATAGTTTCTTTTCATATTTTGCTATTTTATAAACACATTGAGAATGTTTTTGATCAAGAGCCAGAATTATATTTCCTATATTTGTATGAGTATCTGAGCCTAATATCCCTGAATGAACCTATTGGCAAATCTGTTTGTTCAGGGGTGTGGGAGACTTTAGACCAAGTGAACTTGATATACCTATTACTTAAAAAGATGATTTGATGAGGCACTGTTAGAATTTGCATCCTGATTTTGATTTTCTTAGTAATAGTAAAAGATAAAACATTTTTAATCACAATTAAACATGCAAAAAGTAAGGCTTTTTAAATTTCTTTACCCCAACCCCTTTTTTTGTTGTTGGTTAGAAAAAAAAAAAATGGTTTGTGTAATAAATCTAGATTTTCGGTGTAGGGGCGGAGCAACATGGCGGCGAGGAGACGCTGCGAGTAACATCTCCCATTAAAAAAAGTTAATAGGGAGGAAAAGCGGCAGGTCCCAGTGAGAAGTGGGACACGGAAGATAAACGGGTGACGCCAGCGAACTGCAGGAAGAAGAAAGTGGCCATAAAAGAGGACTAGAAGGGAGGGAAGCGCAGAAACCTGCTCCCCTCCCCCGCCCACAGAGGCGGCACTCTCCGACCGGCAGAGAGGAGGAAACAACAAACCAAAACGGCCCACAAGAACAAACGACGCAGCAAGCGGGACTGTGAGTGGAAAGGAACTATTGCAGCCACCACACCCCGTGAACGGGAGCTGAGGCGAACCCTGCAGGATCCGCCGCGGCGGTGAGCGAACGGCTCCGGGCGCCATTAGAGAAGAACAAAGACCCCGGGAGACCCGCACACAGCCTGGGCTGCCGGTAAGCTGGCGCGGAAACGCGGCGCGCTCGGGGAGCTTGAAAAGCAAGTGCAGACCTGGATCGCGGCTGCCCAGGTCCCCGCGCCTGCGACCTAGGCTTGCGGGGAGACGACCTAGGCTTGCGGGGAGACGCACGGAGGTCCTCACTGAGGTGAAGGTCCCTCCCTGAGTGAGCAGGAACCAGGCGCCCAGGCACGGGAGCTGTGCAAAAGGCGCCATTCCCGCGCCACTGAACTGGGCTACAGCCCGCGTCCTGGAACTGAGGGCTTTGAACTGAGACCCGGGGCACGAAAATTCGGGGCGTGGTTTCTCCACGACGGTGGGGCACAAGGCAGACACAGCACCCCAAAGCTGTTGAGGTGTACCCTACCATTCCCGCTCTGTTCTCTGTCCCACGGGGTGGGGGGAGGCGAAAAACAGCCCCCCAAGGCCAATAGGAGAGATCTCTGGCGCCACCTAGCGACCAGGAAAAAAAAAAGTCACTAACACCCTATAAAACAGGACATTTCTTAAGACTGCTTGAAAAGGGCAGAAGGTTTCTGGAGGACCCAGTGGCCAGCCGGGAAGTTATTCCACGCCAGGCCCCTTCCGACCAGCAGTCTGAGCCCACAGAGGGAGCAGGCACCCACGTCCGGGGCAGACCGGGTGCGCAGAAGAGTGTGCCTGAAACCGGAGGCGCAGGGACTGCATCCCGCTTCGCCATTTGAGAACAGGGACATTTCTTCAGTAAAAACTGCCTAAAACCAGCAGAAAGCTCCCCCAGAAGACAGAGATGGCTCCTGGAAGAGCCAGAGGGGAGCGGAGAAGTTCACCCAAGATGTCAGTCAGTCCGAGCAACACAGTGTCCCAACGCATACGACAAATTAGAAAACAGACAGTAGGGAGTAGAAGAACCACACGCAACCTAAAAACTCCTCAGGAAAGAAGCACACCACAAAAGAAAACCACTCCCCAGATTGCAACGACAGCAACTTGGAAGAACTTCTGAGCCTTCCAGAAAGAGAATTTAAAATTGCCATGATTAAAAAAGTGATAGATCAGAAGAAGGAAATTGAGTCCCTAAAGAGGGAAGTAAGAGAAATGCAGGAGATCAAAGAATTAATGGAGGAACTAAAGAACTCTGGGAAAAGCAATGAAAGCAGAATAGATGAAATGGAAGAACGAATAAGTAATCTTGAAGACACAGAAATAAAAAGAACCAAAACAGAAAAGGAAAGAGAAGTACGAAGGAAAAAGAATGAAGAAAGACTTCGGGAACTATCTGACTCCATGAGGAAAGGAAATATAAGAGTTATAGGAATTCCAGAAGGAGAGGAGAGAGATGTAGGAACAGAGAAAATATTCATGGATATAATTGAAGAGAACTTCCCAAATGAGAAGAAGGAGCTGAAAATTGATATACAAGAAGCAAGAAGAACACCAAACTTCCACGACGAAAGGAAAAACACAGCAAGACACATAATAGTAAAGCTCCCAAGAATCCAGGACAAGGAAAAAATAATGAAGCTGACAAGAGGGAAGAAACAGATAACATTCAAAGGAAAACCAATCAGGCTGACATCAGACTTCTCTGAAGAAACACTACGGGCAAGGAGAGAGTGGAGGGACATAGTCAACAGACTCCAAGAAAACAGATGCCAACCAAGAATACTCTATCCCGCAAAGCTCTCTTTCCTCCATGAAGAAAGAATATGGACCTTCCCAGACAAAGAGAAACTCCGGAATTTCATTGCGACTAAACCCCACTCCAAAAAATACTACAAGGAATCCTAAAGCCAGAACCTCAGAGGGACGAATAACAACGAAAGAAGACCAAAAAAAAAAAAAAGTTATTAAAAGAATAAATAAATAAAATCAAAGGAAAGACAAACATAATGGCAAATACAGATGCTAACATATCAATATTAACTCTAAATGTAAATGGACTAAACTCTTCAATAAAAAGACACAGAGTTGCAGCCTGGATTAAGAAACAAAACCCAACCTTTTGCTGTCTCCAGGAAACACATTTAGCTACAAAAGATAAAAATAGGCTCAAAGTCAAAGGATGGAAAACAATCCTACAAGCAAATGGGCCAAAAAAGAAAGCAGGAACAGCTATACTTATATCAGATAAAACAGACTTCAAACTCAAAAAAATAAAAAGAGACCCCAATGGTCACTACATTATGATTAAGGGGACAATACTTCAAGAAGAAATAACACTCATTAACATATACTCACCAAACGAAAGAGCACCAAAATATATCAGACAACTGTTGTCCTCTCTGAAAACAGACATCAGAGAAAACACATATGTAGTGGGAGACTTCAACACACCACTATCAACAATGGATAGATCAACAAGACAAAAAATAAGTAAAGAAACTAAAGCTCTAAATAAGGAACTAGAGCATTTGGGCTTAACAGACATCTATAGAACACTAAACCCAAAAAAAACGGAGTACACATTTTTCTCAAGCGCACACGGATCATTCTCCAGGATCGATCACATACTGGGGCACAAGACAAACATCAACAGATACACCAAGATTGAAATCATACCAACCATCTTTTCTGACCACGAAGGCATCAAACTAGAAATAAATCATAAAAAGAAGGCAAGGAACTATCCTACCTCATGGAGATTAAAAGCCACACTACTGGAAGACCACTGGACTAACGAGGAGATCAAAGAAGAAATTAAAAAATTCTTTGAATTGAATGACAAGGAGGACACCAATATCCTAAATGTATGGGATGCAGCAAAAGCAGTAATAAGAGGAAAATATATAGCAATAGAAGCTCACATCAAAAAACAAGAAAGAACTCAAAGAAACAACCTAATCTCGAAGCTCAAAGATCTAGAAAAAGAACAACAAAAAAACCCCAAATCCAGTAGAAGAAAAGAAATAATAAAAACCAAAGCAGAAATAAATGAAATTGAAACTAAAAAAACAATCCAAAAGATCAATGAAACCAAGAGCTGGTTCTTTGAAAAAATCAATAAAATAGACAAACCCCTAGCCAGGCTCACAAAGGAAAAAAGGGAGAAAGCACAAATACACAGAATCATAAATGAAAGAGGAGAAATCACAACGGACACAGCAGAAATCAAAAGAATAATCAGTAACTACTATGAACAGTTATATGGAAACAAGTTCAACAATCTAGAGGAGATGGACAAATTCCTACAACTCTACAATTACCCAAAGCTAGATAAAGAAGAAATAGAACACCTAAACAGACCAATTACAAGCAGCGAAATTGAAATGGTAATCAAAAACCTCCCCAAAAACAAAAGCCCAGGACCTGATGGATTTACAAATGAATTCTACCAAACATTCAGAGACGAATTAGTGCCTATCCTTCACAAACTCTTCCAAAAAATTGAGAAGGAAGGGACAATACCAAACACGTTCTATGAAGCCAATATTACACTAATACCAAAACCGAATAAGGACAACACAAAAAAGGAAAACTATAGGCCAATCTCCCTAATGAACACTGATGCAAAAATCCTCAATAAATTTTAGCCATCAGAATCCAACAATGTATCCATAAGATAATTCACCACGACCAAGTTGGATTCATTCCAGGGGCACAAGGATGGTTTAACATCCGAAAATCAATCAACGTTATCCAACACATCAACAAAAAGAAATATAAAAACCATATGATAATATCAATAGATGCTGAGAAAGCTTTCGACAAAGTGCAACACCCATTCATGATAAAAGCCCTTGAAATTCTTGGGATACAAGGAACATACCTCAACATCATAAAGGCCATCTATGACAAGCCAACAGCCAGTATCATTCTCAATGGTGAAAAGCTGAAAGCAATTCCATTAAGATCTGGAACAAGACAAGGATGTCCACTCTCACCACTGCTTTTCAATGTAATACTGGAAGTCCTAGCCAGAGCAATAAGACAAGAGAAAGACATCCAAGGAATCCAAATAGGAAAAGAAGAAGTCAAACTATCACTATTTGCAGATGATATGATAATATACATAGAGAACCCCAAAATCTCCACAGAAAAACTAATTCAACTCATCAATCAATTCAGTAAAGTGGCAGGATACAAAATCAACACGCAAAAGTCAGTAGCCTTCCTATACACAAACAATAAATCTGAAGAAGAAGAAATCAAAAAAACCACCCCTTTTATTATCGAAACAAAAAAAATCAAATATTTGGGAATAAATCTAACAAAAGAGGTAAAGGACCTATACAAAGAAAACTATAAAACACTGTTAAAAGAAATAGAAGAAGACACAAAGAAATGGAAAGACATCCCCTGCTCATGGATTGGAAGAATAAACATTATTAAAATGGCCATCCTACCAAAAGCAATATACAGATTCAATGCTATTCCAATCAAAATCTCAATGGCATTCTTCAAAGAAATAGAACAATTATTGATGAAATTCATATGGAATCACCAAAAACCCCGAATAGCCAAAGCTCTACTGAAAAAAAAAGAAGGAAATGGAGGCATCACACTCCCAGACTTCAAACTATACTACAAAGCCATAATCATCAAAACTGCATGGTATTGGAACAAGAACAGACATACAGACCAATGGAATCGAATAGAAAATCCAGAAATAAACCCACAGATTTATGGTCAACTAATCTTTGACAAAGGAGCAAAGACTATGCATTGGAGCAAAGAAAGTTTGTTCAATAAATGGTGCTGGGAAAACTGGGTCGCTACATGCAAAAGAATGAAGCTTGACCACTACCTCACACCATACACAAAAATCAACTCAAAATGGATTAAAGAACTAGACATAAGACCTGAAACCATAAAATACATAGAAGGAAATATAGGCGAAACACTACGGGATTTGCACATCAAAGACATCTTTACAGACACATCACCCAAAGCAGTGATAGTGAAGAGAAAGATAAACAGCTGGGACTACATCAAATTAAAGAGCTTCTGCACAGCAAAAGAGACAATAACAAAAACAAAGAGAAACCCCACCAACTGGGAGAACATTTTTGCACCCAACACTAATGATAAAGGACTGATCACAAAAATCTGCAAAGAGCTGATGAGACTCAGCAACAACAAAGAAAATAATCCAGTCAAAAAATGGGCAGAAGAGCTAAAAAGAAACTTCTCTGAAGAGGAAATGCAAATGGCCAACAGACATATGAAAAAATGTTCAACATCACTTGTAATCAGGGAAATGCAAATCAAAACTACCATGAGATACCATCTCACACCAGTGAGAATGGCACATATTAAAAAAACTAGCAACAACAAATGTTGGCGAGGATGTGGAGAAAAAGGAACTCTTGTGCACTGTTGGTGGGAGTGCAAACTGGTCCAACCACTATGGAGAGCTGTGTGGAGATTTCTGGACCTACTAAACATAGAGCTTCCATATGATCCAGCAATTCCACTCCTAGGTATTTACCCAAAGGACACAGAAACATCAATTCCAAAGAGCACCTGCACTCCTATGTTTATAGCAGCACTGTTTACAATAGCTAAGCTTTGGAAACAACCCAAATGCCCAAAAAATAGATGACTGGATCAAGAAGATGTGGTACATATATACCATGGAATATTACTCAGCATTCAAAAAAGATAAACACATGCAATTTGCAGCAACATGGATGGCACTGGAAGGGATCATGCTCAGCGAAATAAGCCAAAAAGAAAAAGAAAAATACCGGATGGTCTCACTCATAGCAGGAATCTAGAAAACTTAAATAAGGGACCAGGAAAATGAATATAAGAAAGTGAAAATCAAAATCAACAAAAAACTATGAACCAGAGACACTTTTTTGGGGTGGGGGGCGGGAGGGGAAGGATTGGGGTCAGAATGGGGCATTTGCAATTGTATGGGGGAATATAAAAATAAAATTTAATATTAAAAAAAAAAAAATAAAGTACAACTAAAAATAAAAAAAAAAAAATCTAGATTTTCAATGTCAAAGAGATTTGCAAGTATCTAATCTCTGAATTCTGGGTAAATCATAGAAAAAATAGTTTTAGTTCATTGAAAACTTTAGATTGATTCATTTTGGTTTGATAACTGGTATATAAACTCATGGTAAAGTTTTTTAAATGAATATTACTAAATATATAAGGGAAAAAAAACTTCCTTTATTTTCAGACACTTGGGTTCTAGACCTAGCTGAACCACTAACTAGCATGTCAGGAATATTGTATGGAACTGAGACTTCAAATATGTAAGTTAAATGGTTAGTGATAATATGAAATTATTTATTCCCTCTAGCCTAAAATTTCTACATTATCATAGACATTTTCTATGATAAAAATTGGCTGAGTAGCCATAAACTAAAATTGTTCCAATCATGTTATTTTATCCCTTCCAGCTTTTAATATAAAATGTAAAATGGAGATTTGAGTTATAATGAAATAAATATAATTGAAAATAACAACTACTGTGATTCTTAATTACTCCTATATTCTGTGTGCCCTTTAAACTCCCTACTTTTAATGCATCTTTGGGGGGGGGTTCTCTATTTTTCAGAGACATTTTACTAAAGGTAAACATTTTAAATTAAAAATACTAGAGAACTTGGAGGTGACCAGAAACACCACATAGATTTTTTTTTCTGAAAAAAGGAAAAGAAAAAAAAAAAGGCATTTATTTGTCTTGAATTTTTGCAAAGCTGCATTTAGTTACGTGTGACACGATTATGTATTGCCAGACCCTTTCCCCCACTCAGCAGTGGAACCAAGGCCACTGAGAAAAGGTGTTTCTTTGGAATTGAAAGGGAGGTGTGGCTTACTTACTAAAATGACATTTTCAGTGTCATTTAATCTATTTGATTTACCTTCCCCTTTGGAATCTTTTCCTTTCCTCTCACTTGCCTCTCATCACTCTCCTTCAGCTATCTGTGCATAGTACAGATGTGAAAATAAGTAGAGAATCTTTGTGCCATAAAAATAAGTAAGATAATTTCTCCTCTGAGTTTTTCACCCCAGTGCAGTCATCATTGCTGTCATGTCATGTTTTAAAGGGTGAAGAGCAGTTAAGGGAATAGGGATGAGAGAAAAGGCCAATGAGCACATGCTTCACTCCTGCTCCACCAAAGCGCCATACACTGTCACATTTCCCTCTCTGTGTTCTCCCTTCCTGCACATATCGGGTATGAGGTTGTTTTCCCAAAGTTATTTAGTATTGTAAATTAATATTTGATTAAAAAAGGGAAAAATGAATAAAAAGGAAAAAGTCAATGATTTATTTTGAATACAAAATCTTTTTAGAATAGGCCCTCCCTGGTAGCCCAAGGGGTTAAGAACCACACTGTGAAGCAATCCACAGCCTCTTCAGCAAGCCTCTGTGGTTTGCCAGAGAGCAACCCACATGGTGAAACAGACCTCTCCTGTCTCGCCTGCTGCTCCCCTCAGCAGTGCCTTTGGTCCATCTGCCTGTTCTGCTCCCTGCTCTCTCTGTGGTGAATCCTCTCACCACCACCCCTCTACCCCAGCATCTCTGGCCTGTGCCCCAGCTCTTATATGCATAAATAAATATATCTTTAAAAAAAAAAGCTTTCTTACAAAAAAAAAATCTTTTTAGAATAGATGACCTCACTTTTTTATTTACTTAATTTTTAGTCTAACCCAAGTTTTTATTTTGTTTTTGTTTCATTTATTGAGGTAGCTTTGATTTACAACACTGTGTATGCTTTTGCATTTTAAAGTGATGACTTTTTTCTTTGATTGAAACACACACCCGCTCACATTATTTTAAAATTGTTTTTAGACTTGTTTATTTTAAATCTATTGACATTTTAATATTTCTCTCAAAGAGTTAATGATGCCCAATGGAAATTGATTTTTTCCTTTATTTGTTTTTAATACTGCTTATCCTCATCTCTCATCATCAATTACAGCTGATCATAGGGAATAGAAGTTGTCCCTAATTGTCCTATAAAGGGAGACATTGTTGGTAGGTTTTTATATCATTTCATAAAAGTTATAGATTTCAAAGGTGCTTCGCAGGGTGCTTTAAAAATAATGAAGGAAAATTTAAAAAGAAAAAAGCTCTTGAGGGATTTGTGGGGTAGGGGCTAATGCTATTTCTGCTGCACTTTTATTTCAGAGAGAATGGAGGATGTGATTAGGCAAATTTGCTGTTGTTAAGACAATAGAGATGGTTCCAAGGGGAAGGCTTGGTTCAAAGTTCCATTGCCATGTGTAGAGCTTCAGGGTACCTAAATGTGAAGTGAATTGTACAATGAGGATAGAATAGGAGATTCTCCTTTGGTCAGAGAAATAATTTAAATAATAAGCCTAATTCATCACTAGAAGTCATAAATAATTTTATTGAAAACTATCATCAGTCATTTCTATTTGAAGAGTTGATTTTTTTTCCCGTGTTGTTGAAAAGTGGCATGTCTAAAAGAAATAACAATTTTCAGACTAACCTAAAACTGTATCTGATAATGTCTCTGTTCACAACCTGAGAAGTTTGGAGCACATTATTTCCCATGTCTGTGTCTATTTTCTTAATCTGTAACATTGAGATGGTAAAACTTGTGCTGCAATGTGTGATAATATAAAATTCCTCTGTGAACTGTAAAATTCATTGTAAATGTAAGGTGTAACTAGAGTTGATTGGTATCAAGATCTTTATATGTCTTCAGGTTCTAATATTTTAAGTCTCTCAAAAGACATAAAGCTAGATTGCATTTAATCACAGCATCAATACAATTCATAATGACAATTTTTCTATAATGTTTGTGTTGAGGGTTATACAAGAAACTGCCAGTAAGTTCACAGGACCCTAGAGGTTTAGCATTAATAATATCATTTGTTCAAGACTTCTTGCCTCATTAGAATTACATTAAATCAGAATATTGGTAGGCAATCTCCCTTTTGGTCAAGAAAACCAGATTCTTGCCTCTTCTAAAATAGTCTCAACTATTAACCACTTGTAATCATCCTAAGAATACTAACAAAATTTGATAGTAATATAACAGTTGAAAATATATATGCCTCTAAGGAAGAAATATTTCTGTTATATTTCCTATCATAGAATATGAAATAAATATACAGAATCTTCTTAAAAGCATCTTTGTTCTTGATGCTGCCTCATTTATGAAATGATTTGAATGATTCATCAAATTGTTGAAATCATGTCTTGGTATTTAAGACTTTAAGAGAAAGTGCCTGCTGGATGCTTGGAAGGAAGGAACCGAAGAAGGAGGGAAGAAAGGAAATTAATTTTGACTGAAAATCTTCTTTGTACCAGACTTTGCCTATGATGAATAATTTAATCCTCTTCAAAGTCCTGTGAAATATTTTTTTTTGTTTGCATTATACAAAAGTAAACAAGATGAAAGGATCATATAGCTAATGATGTCAGAGATGGTAATCAGAGATTTACCAAAAAACTCATGCTTTTCTATGTTCTGACATGACCAGCACATATAATAAACACTTGCAGATTGTCTAGTATGAGTAATATGCTTTCTGTGGATAAGACAGTGACTTAAGTGCATTATGTGTATTAACTCACTGATTCAGCAACTCTCTGTGGTAGAGACTTAGCAATTAAGTTTACAGATGAGGCAGGTTAAATAACTTGGACAAAATTACTCAGGTAGAAAATATTAGGAAAGGAATTCAAATCTTGGTATTATCCTTTTAGAATCAATAATATAGTTATCATGCTTGTCCCTTTATTCATTAATATTTTTTTTAATTTATAGGGGTATATAATTACTATAAATTAAGTTTTGTTTCCATTTTATAAGTGAGGAAACTCAAAAGTCTAATAGTCTCCAGACCTAGGTTAGAGTCCAGTTTATTTTCACCCTAGTTTAATTTCACAAGAAAAAAAAATGGACTTGTTTACTCTGATCCATGTTGATAGAACATTGGAGACAGACAGGATGATAATATTACATTGATTTTGAATACAGGATCCAAAGGCAGAAGGAATGGGCTCTCATTCTTGCTTTTCTCCAGTTGGTTGTGTGTCTCATACACAGATACTGAAACCTTCTCAGCTTCCATTTTTTCACTGATAAAATGAGAAATCATGATATTACTTAGGTCATGGGATTTTAGTTGAGTTTTAAATGAATTAATATTTATAGAGCTCATGAATGTATAGTACCCATGTGCAATCATTCAACAACTTTTGTTACAAAGATGTGAAAACTAAAATGAACCCAAAACTACTCACATTTATCATAACTATGATAGCATCAGTTTAATATTCACTCAAATATTCATTCATTTACTCAGTTTTTTTTCAAGATTTATTACATATAATTGTGTTCTACTTACTACAGGTAAAGAGAATACAGACTCTGAAATTCAGTAATTCTTTGTAGCACAAGTAGATGACACAATAAAGTAAAGCCTCTAGAATCTTCATCCTCATGTTCCATAAGAAAAGTGTCCCATGCTCAAATAAATTTGGGACTTTCTCTGTGGAGTACTGATTTATTGGTGATTGATAGCATGAACTGAATATTAAAGGTTCTAAGAAGACTGACATTAGAATGGTCTGTTTAACTTTGTTCAGCTCAACATATCTCTAGCTTAAGTATTGAGGGAATTTCATTTCTGGCATACCAAAAATATTCCAAAGAATTAGTAGTACAAGTATAATTTGGTAAATATCATTCCCACCCAAGTATTATTTTCTATTTATTTCTGTTCTTTCTTAACTTAGATTTTTGAATGAGTTCTTCTTCCAGTGATTGGGAAAAATAAAAACCATCATCTTGGGCTTCTAGTGTAATTGTGAGCAATGTTTGCTAAATAAAAATCAACCTACTTGCCACTATTGGAAAAATAATTCACTTCTTTGTCACAAAATATACCTACAAACCTGCAAACCTAACATATTGAACTGTTGAACTCCTGAAGAGCATCTTCTCTTGAGTGAATCAACACAGTAGCTATTGTTATGGTGACACATTTTTTCAGTGTTTGATAATAACAATGAGAGTTCATATTTATATGCAAACCACAGTAATACACATTCAGTCAATTTCTAGAAATTATTTTTACTCTTGATCATACAACAGTCCAAAGAAAATGATTTTTTTGATATCCACAGAATATTTGATGGGAACTTTATTGATGACTTTATGCTAATTTGTATGCAAGAAAGTAGCTAATGGTCTAATGCTACAGAAGGATACATGTAAAGGAGAAAAGACAAACCTTGTGAAGATTCGTTCCATGGAATTTAGACTTT